>NW_006921234.1:315473-438896 GCF_000392275.1 Phaeoacremonium minimum UCRPA7 | reverse complement strand
TTTTCCCCGGCACCAGAGAACTAAAAAGCTGATTGATGACTGGTGGCTAATGTTAACTTAGTGGGCTATGGCTGGTGGGAGGGCGATAAGATTGCACGTACACACACAGACCAGGACCATGGAAGCGCCACAGTCCAGTCGCGTTACACGTTTGTCTGTTTTCTTTCTTTAACATGAGGTCAGCTTCATCTTGGTCTTTGGTACCGTCTCCCCAATTGGACATTGACCTGCGGGCAATTCCCTAGCCCGAAACCGGAACATACTCTGCGCAACAGATCTGATCCTTGATACATCGTATCGCAGCGCATCCCCTTATACTACATAGTACACGATATGTTGATATGACAGACACCGCGGGAATGAAGCGAGCTTACTCCGTTACGACGGCCATGGCGACGGCCACAACAAGCATCGAGTCAAGCCCGAGAAAGAGGAAACACATTACACTACAGCAAGAGTCCTCGCCCTCACCCAAGTCCCAGCTCTTCCGCAGCGCATCCAACTCTACCTCATTATCCGTACCATCATCGGCATCGTCATCTTCAAGCCCACAAGCAGTGGCAGCATGTCTCCCTCCTGCGTGGCAGACAAAGCCTTCGGCACAACCAAACTCCGTCAATGAGATCCTCCGTCGCTTCCCCAATTCTAGGGTCTACGTCCGGCCGATACACTGGACCTCGCTCCAGCTGGACTTGCTGCAGTGCTGCATCGTCCAGATTCCGACCAAGACCCCAGCCGAAACCCAGACCGAGCTCCATCTGTCTTCCTCCCCCTCTACTCCGACCATCCCGGGCCTCCACAAAGGCCTTCCGTCACCAAACCACCACAGCAGCAGCCAGATTCGGGTCCATGTCACTGCAGCCCAGCGGTATGCTACCTTAAGTTTACTACAAAGCCGGAACAATATCATAGAGAAGACATTGACTCTGTCGGATGTTCTGCACGATTGGGGATTCTCTTACAGGTCTATGGCCTATCCCTGATAGCGTGGCTTTGCTTATAAGGCCAGTACTCGGTAGAGCCGACACTGACATACTTTTTCTCGTGGCAATAGGTCCATCATCTACAGCAACACCTTACCCTTCTACTTTGATCGCCAGCGTGTCGACTCCCTACCCGTCGGCCGCCTATACCGACGAGGCCACAACCGCGGTCCGGCGCTTGCCTACCTGGACTCGACAACACTCAATGAGCTGAGGCTGGACTCGCTGTCCCTCCTTCTTTGCCCCCGCCGCCCCCACCGTCGTCGCTGTTCCAGTACCCAGGTCTGGTCACTGAATCAGAAGCGACTTCGACGTCTGCAGCCCCCGTCGCCCAGCCAGGATCCCTATCTCGTGGCGGTGTTGATTACTCTGGCCCAGGCCCATACTCGGGCGGCGCAGGCTCAGACTCAGGACCAGGCACCGCAATCACATGGCCAGCGTCTGGCGACGGTGGTATTACCCGATGGCAAGGACAAGGACAATGACAATGACAGGGAGGATGCTTTGCGACTAGATGCGGGCGGTCAGGCCGATTCCCATACACCGAGGCAGCCTCCTAGCACCGAGGCGGCAATGCCACCATCGACGTCGTCCCCGCCAGTCTCATTCAAGGTGTGTGTCGTCAAGCTCCAGATTCTGCTTTGCCCATATGTTCTCCCAGTCAGGCGGCTCACTAACCAATATCTGCCTCATCAGGTCCAGCTTATTGTCACCAGCATCGACGGAAACGACGACATGTACCTATACACCGCCAATGTTCCCGCGCAGTTCCTCGCGAAGCTCGACACCCCGTCGGTCTTCTCGCCCGCACCGCCCCTACGTATCGAAGCTCGGAGCATTCCGCTGCGCCCGCCGGAGATGTTGCTAGAAGTCCTGGGGAGGGAACTGCAGGCAGATCTTGGCGACTAAGGCAGTTCAGTACAGTACGATCAGCTAGAGCCCCAATAACGGAGGGGCTAGAATACGGTCATGATACGCACGTTGGCCCTGAGGAGCCTGTATGTCTCGATGGGTTGGCACACGCTTTGGACAGGACGTATACGTCTTCATGTCGGACTCGGTAGGGAGACTCGTCTCTGTAGAGTACTGGTCCGCCTCCACAGACACTCACCAGAAAGGGCACAATTGTAAAAGCCGAGACCTCAATGTATCAAGTCGTGCAAACGATGTTCGATGCGAATCCCGAATCGTATGTACGTATCCTTGACAAAATTCCAACGCTTCCCACACATTGTCCAATGCATTTGATGCGCAATACGGAACCTTTCTAAACAAAGTCAGGCCACAATCGCTCTCGACGACTATTATGGTGATGATGTCATGATGTCTCCCGGTCCGGTGGAGGCTCATGGGGCTCATCGGGGTTCATCTGATTCGTCCAACGACCACCAAGCTGTCATTGGTTGCACTCCGGAATGGTGTAGAGGAATGCAAGGAAAGACAGAAAGGCGTATGTTGCAGTACCACTTCTGATCTCTCAGTATGTCACTACGAACTCATTGCATTGAGGTGTACGGATCATGCGTGGAATCCGGGCCGGATATAGTAAAGGGCATCCTGACGCTTTCTGATAACGGTACGTGTGTAGATCTTAGCATAAATTGACCCGGGTCGCTCCGGATAATGCTGAATTCTAATCGGATCATGACAATTCTAATTGCGGCTATCGTTGTCGATTCGTTCCCTTCTGGGACGGTCCAGGTGGGCTACCTGCATCCATCCATATCGTGCATGCCCCCCTTCTCTCGTATATACCTAGACCTCCATCACAAATGGCAGCAGTGGGCCAAACTTTACTGCAGTCGGTGCAGAATAGTTGGCCTAGGTGCTCGGCATACAACCACGTGCCATCGTTATTTGCAGTAGCTGCTTGCAGTCGTTCGCAAGGTCGGGCTCAGCTGCGGCTTCGGCTTTGAACACTGCACCAGTGTGCGGACCTCGCTGGCCCGGAGTGGGAAACGTATTTGTATGAGTATTCACTTCAGGATCGTGTGTAGGGATATATATTCAAAGTCAGGCTTTAGGGGAACAGGGCCTGAAAACAAGAGCATCCCTGAACGGTTGGGCACCTCGTGGCTGACTGCATAGATACCCTGCTCACAGGTATGTTCAATCCGACCCCTTTGCTGTTCTGCTCGGTACCGTCTGTGGCTCTTTCCCGTAGATATACGGACTTTGGCCACATCTCCCGAACCCAACAGGACATCGTCGACTTTACGCCCAGGTGTGATCTCAACCGACACACCTAGTTTGACATCGCGGGGACTGCCGCAGTTTGGAATGCGGTCATTTGAGATGACAAGTCGAAGTCGCTACGAAACACGGCTGACATGCTCGTCAATGCTGCAGAAATTCCGAATGCCAGGAGATGGCCAGCTCATCAGGCCTGAGATCTTCAAGGGATCTAAACTGCATTCAGCGAACTAAAACCCCAGTTTCGATTTGACGGAGAGGAAAGTTGCCCTCATTGGCAACGGGTAGTTCACTGCCGCCCAAGACGTTCCAAAAAGGAAAATTGTGTGGACTAACCTCTGTATAATTCCTCCAGCGTACAGACCCTCCCCGCCGTTTCACCCATCGTCATCTTTATTCGTGAACCTTCCTGGATTACTCGCATTGTTTGCCTGGATTCGAACATACAGAATTCGGACGAGTCAGAAAAGTTAAAATTCCTAAAGGACCCCACGGAGCATATGTAGTACAGAAGACAAGTGCAAAGCAACGGCAGTCCTGTCTTCCCATTATTGCCCGGAGGTAGTGAAGCGCAAAAACAAACCATTGGGCAATTTTGAGAAGTAACGAGAGACCAAATCCAGGATCCGTTCTTGAAAGAAGTCCTTGTACCTGACTGGGATGCGGGATGCCGCCGGCTTGCCCCTGGCGTTGGCTATCTCTCCGATTTGGCCTCTCACAAGTCTTCAGTCGCATATGGCGAGATTGTCAGAATTGGGCCTCAAGGTCCAACCAAGCCGTGTACACCCAGTGGAAGTGCATATCTGTGCCACAGGTTTGACAAAAGTTTCAAGTCACTCTTAAAGTTGGTGGGAAATGACGAACATCCTCTCAGTATGTACCACGTACCTCATCAGGCGCGCACCCCAACTGGCGGCGGCTTAGGGCTGAGCGGCCACAACGTCAGTATCCGCAAGTAGAGACCTGTCGCTTGTCAGTGAACAGGTCGCCAGCCAGTCGTCTGCCATTTGCCGCCACGGTGACATAGCCGGCTGCGATGGCGGCGTGCACGGAACAAAGCTGGCACACAAAATACCTACAGCAGCAACAACAGCGAGCAGCAGCAGGAGATATCTGCCCCATCGGCAACTCCACCTACTCCATAACGCCATCCAAGAAGTCAAGATGGCTCCCCCCCCCCCTCGGCTGCACACGGGCCAGTGAGTAGTCTGGCCGGCCTTCCGCAGCCTCGGGACTGCGCAGTGTTGCGGCCAATACCACGGTGGCCCATCTCCCGTAGCTCTCACGCGGGGCCCACGGACGGGCATCCGCATGCCCGGGCTGGAGGAGTGCGAGTTCGTGTGTAGGGCATGGCGGCACCGAGCCGAGGGTATGGAAGCCAGCCTCGGAGCTACCTGACTATGCCACGGTACGGACTGACTGACGTTGAGATCGGTCGTTTGCTAGCATCGCTGACCTAACGATGGACTGTGGGTTTAGAACCTCAGAGGCATTGTTCGGGTCTGAGGGCTTGGAAAGTAGACAAACAGACAGACCGACGGACAGACAGCGTTTGAAGAAGTTAGAGAGAGGATGGGACTTGTACATGATGTATATGTACCGGTGATGTTGATTGACGACATGCATCGGACAATGACGGTGGGATGGATGCCGGGGTTACTTTACTCTACCGGAACCTCAACCTCAACAATGCTCCTTTGTGGTTTGATTATCGCCATCTCCAAGACTCTCCCGAGCAAGGCCAACTTCGGCAACATTCATTCATTCATTTCCCCTTCTGAGAGTCTCAATCTTCTTAACATGTTCCTCCTCACTTCTGACTTCTTACTCAGCTATTCACTAAGACAGCCATCTATCAAAGAGAAGTAAGGCATGAGAAAGGTCCGAGTCCTGCTGCATGTGCTTGGGAAGAGATGAGATCTGCCGTAGCACCTGGCCTGGAGATTCATGTTGGCGACGAGAAGACTCGCAGAGTATGGAAGTTCAGCAGCGGGCAGTCTCCGGCGAACAAGAGATGGAAAGAGTTGGGGTCGCAGAAGCCGCAGATCGAATAAATGGGATGTACCGTCGCAGCAGCGGAATGAAAGCGGCAAGCTTTGCCCTCTCACCTCGCTTGAGCTCTGAAGATCATCAGTGCCACATGTCATGACATGCAACTTGATAATTCATGGCGGGGTCATGGAAAAGGGTGCTGGAAAAGGGTGCACGTGCCCAAGGCAAGGCACGTGTCTATGCATATGAACTTCAGGCGCGATGAAAGATGAAAACAAACAACCACACGACAGACAAAGGTGATTATCTGTCGCACAAGAATGCTTCACACATCGTAACCATTCACAGTATTGCGTCTTTGCCGCCTTCTTTCTTTCTTTCCTCCCATCATGTTCCCACCTGATCGTACCGCTCAGAAGAGCAGGCCGATGCTAGGGGACATCACCAACCTCTTTAGTCTTAGAACTAAAAAGAGGCAGTGCTGGTTGTCTTTGGAAGAAGATGGTGACGACCACCAGAACAAGCAGAAACACCAAACACAGCAGAACAAGCGTAAGCACGAAGAGGAAAATTAAAGTGCAATGATGACCAGCCGGCTCACTGACAACCTTGATCTTAGGCACTGCTTTATTGGCCGTCAACAATGAAGGTGAAAAGCAAGACACCGTCTACAAGTCTGGAGCAGCTTCTTTCACAGCAGTCAACAGGAACATCAATACCGATGTCCTCGGCTCGGATTTAGATTTGGGGTTGGATCTGGGTATCGAAAGAAACAGCCAAAAAGCGTCATTGGCATCAAGGCCTCGCCATTGCCACCACAAAGATTGGAGCCAAGGCAGCCACGGAAACAGTAGCAATGAGCAGCAGCAGCTCTTAGAGAAGGAGGGAGTAGAATTCCGACGAGCCTTTTCTCCTACCTCTACTAATTCCCAACTTCCCCCTCCTTCTCCTTGTATCCTCCCCAACGACCACGACCCTTACGGTCACGGATCTCAGCTCTCAGAGTCTGCCACAACTCTCGAGCCAGACACTGATCCAGATCAGATACGCCGCCTCTGGGAGACTGTCTTCCTTTGCAACCGCCAGATCACAGCCAGCATGCCCGTCACCTCATATGACTCCGCCTCCATGGGGCCCAAACGAGCCCCTCAGCTTGTCCTTCAGGCACGCCCCAGACGCATATCGCTGCATAATATCTTCGGCGATGAAGTCGCCGACCGGGATCTCCTAAAGCCTCTCACTGACGATGCCGCCCCTCATCATATAAGCATCAGCGGAATCAGTGCCTTCCTGGTCGCTATCAAACGACCGTTGTCTCTGCCAGGCTTCGACACCCTGTATGAGCTTAACGACGCCGTTCAAAGCACCCTCTTCCGTGCTCCTGTCGCATCACTGATCTCGTCTGCCGACGACAAGTCATCTTCTACCACAACGGTGGTCTACGACAAGATACCGGCGGCGATCCGCATCCTCGGCGCAAACCCCGGCATTCAAGATGAGTCTACCAGCCTCTGGCGCCATTCTTCCCGGGCCGGTTCGCAGAATCGCCGCCGCAGCGGCGACATTGGCGTCGAAGGAGCCAAGACCACCACACCGCCCGCCCCTGGTGCTCATATCTCGTTCTGGCTGCTCATCGCCAATACCAACCTCCACCCGTCTATGACAGACATCATCTCCAAGACGACCGGCACATTCTACCAGAGTGCAACGACGCCATACCTCTCGGTCAACTACTGCATCCGCGAGCACTGCAGCCACCACACGACGGACGAGTGTAGTGGCGTTGCCGGACTGGCTAGGGCGGGCGAGGCCGGCCTGTACAACCGGTACCTGCTCCGTGAGGAGGTGGCGTATGTGCAGGAGCAGTTCGAGATCGAGACAGCCGACGTGGTGCACTTTGCGGTCGTGCTGGGCTGGAGGTCCTTCACGCTCTGGCGTTTCACGCCTAACTCGCCGACGGGAATCATCAGCCGTCGGTCTATCGAGAAGGCCTTGTCGCAGCCGTCGAGAAAGGGGAGCCGCCGGGAGGGTTTTGATTTCGATCGCGGCGCTGCTGCTGCTCATTCCGATACGGCAGGCAGGGAGAGTACTACGAGGGGCACCCAGGAGCACGACAAGAGACATGATGTCAAGAACAAGGATGAGACAAACACTGGCAAGGGAGATCAAAAGGGAGGTTCCTTAGACGCCGGGACATATTCTCGCGCCGACGCCGGCACCGCCTCTCTTGTGGCGAAGACTGCGAATCCCATGGCAATGCCTGCGACGAGCCAAGGTATGTTTTCGATGGGTTCCAGACTGCGACAGAAACAAGTCGAGTCTGAAGGCAAACCCAGAGCTGAAGCCAGTGACACAGCGCACCGCCAGGAGCGCCAGCAGAAATACCACGACAAGAGACTCCACGGCCTGGGCTGGGACGGATGCACTATGTCGTATCTGCTGGGCGGGCGCACGACGATACGGGCCGACGTCACCGAGCTCGCACGCTTCATCAACGCCATCCACGCATGGGGCGAGGGCCGCCACGCCGCGGGGGTCGTGGAGGATGTGGTCGCGTTGTACTCTTAGTGAAGACGATAATGATCGATCGGACGGGAACATGTATGATGGAGAACATGACCGCACGAAATGGCTGCGCAGATGGATAGACGTATACTAGCGGCGTATGCTTGTGCCCTTTGTCTGTAGACGGACATAGAACTGGAGAATCGCTCCCGGACTGGACTGGACTGGACTGTGCTCATCTTGGCCGACATAAGACCAGGTAGATGTTTAGATTAGCTCAACGAAGACAGATGAGATTGCATAAACGCACAAATGTGTCAAGAATCACTGGTACCGATCCCGGTGACAGCACAGTATTGGGCCCCGTGATATGATTACTGTTGTTCGAGCTGCAAATGCTTGCTCATAAGACGGAACAACAGCCCGTCGGGATAACGATGACGAATAGTCATCCAGATGCTGAAGTGCTCCATCCAACCACGGTATTGTGGCATCAATTCCCAGGTTCTGATACTCGCTTCTATGATGAGCACCTGCTGCTAAAAGTCCCTTCGTCGCTGCCTGATCGTGAAATGTAAAACAGCTGTAAAGTTTGCTGTCAATGTCCATACGAGCTGCCCAGAGACGGGAATTTCTGTCTTGTCGTTTTCTAGATCCCGCCAGAATCAAGGTGAGCAGCAGGAAACGGAACGAGTTTAGCAGATCGTAGGCTAAGATTCACTCGCGCTTCCTATGAATTGAAATTGGCTGCTGTTCAATTGTGCTAATTTTAGTGCTCTGACGGACTGTGAGAATGGCGAGCATTGTCTGTCAATCTGTCAACGCCAGCCACAATTTTAGGACTCGAGCTCTTAAATGCTGTTGTTTCCCTGTACATCAGCAGCGCTTAACAGATATCTCCAGGAACAGCCATCGGGTTTTCATCCCCGACATCGATGAGAAGCACCCATACTCATTCAGCTCGCGGGGATGGTGCTTAATGAGCGAATGAGCAATAACATTGTACAACAGCCTTGGGGAAAAGACATGATGTAAAAGCTGCATGCCCTCGATAAATTGAGTCGGTTTCTGGATGAACACGATTCAGAAGGCCCTTCGACCGTGACTGAAGGATAACGGGAGACTACTGTGAGGCTGGCTTGACTTCATTATCTTGGGACTTGTAACATCGAATAATACCAGCGGTCAACATTCGACTTCCGCCGTCCAGATAACTGGTTTACATTCACTTCTTCGATAGTCTTCAATGAGGCCCTTTACATTTACCTGATTTTACGGATTCCATCAGAGTTCCCATGCTCTCCCGAGCTTTGGAACCGCTAGCATCCGTGCACCAGAGCAGACGATGCAATCTCAAAGCGCTGATCACTTGGCCGGTCCGCCTCCATTTTGGCGCCATGCCTCTCGGAACAATAGACTTCCATTATTGTCATCATCTTCTTTCCACTCTTTCGCATCTTATTGGCCGTTGCGCCTATCCCGGATCGATGTCTAGATTGGTGCGTAGCAATACATGCCTTCGCCACGGCCTAACTGGCTGGCGGCACGCCTCTCCAGTGAATATCAATTTAGGGAACAGAGCACGCATTATCACGGCAAGTATCAAAGCAGATTACTCTCTCCTGTCCACTCCACGGTTCACAATTTAAAAAACTTTAAGAAAAGCTATAAAAAAAGTAAGACTTAGCCACTATAAGCTACTGTATTTATAGTGGCCATATTGAGCATATGCTCAGCATAAGCATCTCTACCCCCTGCGACTAAAATAATTAGTCATTATGATTACACTAGTGACACTGTCCTATGGATGGATGCCCTTTCACCCAACCTACCATTTTATCAACAGAACAGATCGCCAGTAGAACAGACTGCAGCACGCCTTCATGCACGTCTTCAATGCATTACCATTTTATGCTAATAAGAGTGCTTGACGTCTGGATATCAGCTATTCATAGGTCACGAAGACTATCTATCGCCTATATTTATACATCTAGTATTTGCCTGTTGGAGTGGCATTCAAGTGATTCGCAGCGTCGATAGGTGTTTTATTATCTTTGATAAAGAGAGAATTGATATAGTTGACCTGTGTTGATCACGGTGTCTTGTGCTCCACCTTCGTTTGCTGCTTTGTTGCTTGGGATATGGAGGAAGACGACATGCCAAGCGCTTGTTAGTGACAGAACTATCTGCAAAGAGTTAGATCATAGACATCATCAACTCTGTAGTTGTTATTTGTTGGCACTGGCACATAAAAATTGGGTCCGGTCGCCACTCGGTGACCCAACCAGGTTCTGGCGCTCCGCATGGTCAGCGTAGACGACCCACATGCGGCGACCGGGTTCAACAACACCGATCAACCATCACTGCTCCGAAATCCTGGAAAAATGACTTTACTGATTAGACGACAAATGGATAATACGATTGGGCCTATATCTCTTTTTAAACATCTTCATTGTGCCAATTCTTATTTGACTTTGATTGGAGTCGACTGCGATGACGCAAGCTTCATGGTCCCACTACCATAAAGTCGCCAAGTCCGTAGCCAAGGGGCCAAGACAGACTACCAAGATGCCCATCCGCATGTTGTGGTTTCTGACGGTTGTTCGGCAAAGGCGAAGGTCTTGGTCAACCTATACTAAGTTCCCAAGGTCCGTACATCGTTCGAGGCTCCAGTGAAAATTCAACCCTTCTTATCTTCCAGTGACGCATACCTTGTCTTCGCGTCTGAACTCCACTACTATAAGGCTACCTACTTGCCTGCCCAGATCTCACACTTCTTCTCTGTCCACACTTTGTATTTTCCAAGAGCAACACACGTCTTGGAATCTTTGTACAACTCAGACTCCGTCAAGCGATCCACCTCCGACTCAAATATCGAATAGCCATGCGTAAGCAAAAGGAAAAGGGCAAAGAAGTTGATCGCCATGTCACCGGGCAATCTAACGAGCCCATGTCGCGTCCGGCTCATGCTTTGACCAGCGCTCAGGTCATCGACGAGCTCGGTGCCGACACTCTTGGTGGATTGTCTACTATTGAAGCAAAAGGCCGCCTCGAAAAGTTTGGCAGCAATGATCTCGGTGAGGCTGAGGGTATTCAGCCCATCAAAATTGTCATTGCCCAAGTGGCGAATGCCATGACCTTGGTATAAGCACGCATGCAACTGATTCATTTCTTCTGCGCTCACGTGGAGATAGGTGCTCATCTTGGCTATGTCTGTGAGCTATGGAATAGGCTCATACATTGAGGGTGGGGTCGTCACTGCGGTGATTCTCCTCAATGTTATTGTGGGCTTCTTCCAGGAATATTCGGCAGAAAAGACAATGGATTCGCTACGGTCTCTCAGCTCTCCTACTGCCGCAGTGGTTCGTGGAGGCGAAGCTATGGTCGTTCCTTCGGGAGAAATTGTTCCCGGCGACCTAGTCGAGATGAAAATGGGCGACACAATACCTGCCGATGTTAGGTAAGTTGCGGTTAGCGGCAATTTAGCAGTCGTGCTGACCCCAATTAAGGTTGATCGAGGTTAAAAACTTTGAAACGGATGAAGCCCTCCTTACTGGAGAGTCCCTCCCTGTTCGTAAAGTCACTGATGCCGTGTTTCCGGACGATACAGGTCCAGGAGACCGCCTCAACATCGCCTATAGCAGCTCAACTGTGACCAAGGGACGTGCCAAAGGCGTTGTGTTCGCAACTGGAGCATTCACCGAGATTGGTGCCATCGCAGTCGCACTTCATGCCAAGGAGTCCAAAGTACGTCCCGTCAAACGAAAACCAGATGGGCACGCTGGTCCCCACCGCTACCTCGAGGCATACACGCTCACCCTCTCCGATGCAATTGGTCGTTTCTTAGGTGTGAACGTGGGTACGCCGCTTCAGCGCAAGTTGAGCAAACTGGCTATACTGTTGTTTGGTATTGCGATTGTGTGTGCCATTGTTGTTCTCGGATCAAACAAATTTGACTCCAGACAAGAAGTTGTTATCTACGCAGTCGCTACCGGCCTATCCATGATACCAGCCTCGTTGGTGGTCGTTCTCACCATCACGATGGCGGCTGGAACGAAGCGCATGGTGCAACGAAATGTGATTGTGAGAAACTTGAAGTCACTCGAAGCTCTCGGGGCAGTGACCGATATCTGCAGCGATAAAACCGGCACTTTGACTCAAGGTAAAATGATTGCTCGTGGAGTATGGATACCGGGTTTGGGTACATATACAGTCGGCAATGCCACCAGAGCGACCGATCCAACAAATGGCGAACTTCGATTTGACAGCCGCATGCCCAAGAACATTAACTTCAATCAAAGCAAAGAAGGCTCAGAGACACAGGACACTCCTGTGGGTGCTACAGAGTTACTTAGTGGAAGCAACTACCTTCTGCAAAACTTCCTCAACGTGGCAGCCCTAGCAAATTTAGCCACCGTTCATGAGAAGGATGGTCAGTGGTTTGCAAGGGGTGATCCGACGGAAATTGCGATACAAGTCTTCTCAACGCGTTTTTCGTGGAACCGTCTTGACTTAACCCAAGGCGATAGTTCCCAATGGATTGACGTTGCTGAGCTGCCTTTTGACAGCGACGTGAAGCGCATGAGCGTCATCATGAAGAACAAGAGCACAGAGGATCATTTCGTCTTCACTAAAGGGGCCGTCGAGCGCGTCATTCAAGACTGCAAATATTATTGCCTACAGGATGAAGAGAATCTGGAAGTTGCCATGACAGAGGACTTTCGCCGAGAGATCCTGAACAATATGGAAGCGTTTGCAGCTCTCGGTTTACGAGTTCTCTGTCTGGCAAGCCGGAAGTATAATGATGAGCTTCCGCGCGATCAGGAAATTGACCGGAGATTGATTGAAGTAGATCTTACCTTTCGCGGGCTCATTGGCTTATATGACCCTCCCCGGCCAGAATCAGCTGCAGCCGTTCGACAGTGTCACGATGCCGGTATTTCGGTTCACATGCTCACAGGTGACCATCCGGAAACCGCAAAGGCTATCGCCATCGAAGTTGGAATTCTGCCTCCTCATATTGAACGTGTCAGTCGAGAAATTGCCGATATCATGGTCATGACTGCGTCACAGTTCGATTCCCTAGATGATGATCAGGTGGACGCATTGCCCGTCTTACCGCTTGTGATTGCCCGATGTGCTCCAAGCACCAAAGTTCGGATGATTGAGGCTTTGCACCGAAGGAACAAGTTTTGTGCCATGGTATGTATCCAGTTTGGAAGCTTGTTGGCCATAACTAATGTTATGTTCGATAGACTGGCGATGGTGTGAACGATTCGCCTTCCTTGCGCAGAGCTGACGTAGGAATAGCCATGGGACAGTCAGGCTCTGACGTTGCTAAGGATGCTTCAGATATTGTGCTCACAGATGACAATTTTGCATCTATTGTTGCAGCAATCGAAGAAGGCCGCCGCATTTTCGATAACATCCAAAAGTTTGTTCTTCACGTTCTTGCTGAGAATATCGCCCAAGCAGGAACTCTCCTTGTCGGACTTGCTTTCAAAGATGATAGAGGTCTATCTGTGTTCCCACTAGCACCGGTTGAAATAGTTTGGATTATCATGATCACTTCTGGTATGCCGGATATGGGTCTTGGGTTCGAACGTGCGGTTCCGGATATCATGTCGCGACCACCACAAAGCCTCAAGACCGGCATCTTCACAATGGAGTTCCTAGTTGATATGGTCGTCTATGGCTTGTGGATTACAGCTCTGTGTCTCGCGAGTTTCTCACTAGTTGTGTTCGGTTTCGGAAATGGCGATCTTGGAAACAGCTGCAACGAGGCATACTCCGAGTCTTGTGACGTTGTCTTTCGCGCTCGAGCCACAACTTTCGCGTGTCTCACCTGGTTCGCCTTGTTCCTGGCTTGGGAAATGATTGATATGCGACGATCTTTCTTCCGCATGCAGCCCGGCTCCAAGAAGTATCTCACTCAATGGATGTTTGATGTTTGGCGGAACAAATTTCTATTCTGGGCTGTCATTATCGGCTTCATCACTTTGTTCCCTGCACTGTATATTCCAGTGGTCAATGTCAAAGTTTTCAAGCACGTTGGCATTAGCTGGGAGTGGGCAATTGTCTTCATTGCGGCGACCTTGTTCTTCTTGGGAGTTGAAACATGGAAGTTCGGCAAGAGAGTTTTCTTCAGGCATCGATCGAAGAAGCAACTCGGCCATGTTTGGAAGGACATGGATATTGAGCAACGAGCATTTGCGGACTATCTATCTGGTAAAGAGGATCTTCAGAATAACTCTGTAGCAGAGTTCCAGAAACAAGATTGACTACGAAGGGGCGGGAAGCCCCGAAGTTCACAAGTTTCGATGTGCGAGATCGAAGCTGACGGGATCTCGCATGGCAAATCACATACCTACAAGTATCCAGGTTTTAAGAGACATGATCCATACATAGTCACTGAGAATGGGTCACAGATTGGTAAAAGTGGCTGGTGTACTTTCAACAAGATAACACTAAGGTGCAAAGGAGAGCATGAGTCTCTTCATACAGATGGACGAGCGAGCATAGGAGCAGACTTTCAACACAAGGGTCACTCATTTTCATTCATTCTAATTTTCATTTCTATTTACTACTGGGATCTATCCCGTTTGCATAGCCACAAGATTATAGCTATTCATAGCAACAGAGCAAGATTCTCAAAGCTGTTTGCTACTACGGCGGAGAAGGAGTACATTCGTACCGTACCAACAGAACAGGTACTGGGTACTGGTATCAACAGTCACCAGTGTATATGTGATTTAAACTCCATTCCAGATCAAGGTGCAGTGCTACACCTGTCTTCTATAGGTAAAAAACGTATCAAACATGCGTTTCTGCTGTCCAGGAGTAAACTCGTAGGTGCTGATAGCCGAGACAGTTAGCTCATGGCTCTTCAGAACGGACATTGGAATTTGCATGCATCAATTGCAAGATACGAGGAAGAACTAACCAGTTATCGTCAGTATACCCCATGAAATTGTGAATGGGATCGAGGCCTGGATTATTCGGACAGCTGTCTGATCCCGTAGGGCATCCAAAGACTTGATCGCCCTGTGCCGGAGTGTCATCGACAAAATCGCCGGGCTGAGAGCAACCACCAGCAAACGTATGGTTGAGCCCGAACCAATGCCCTGTTTCATGGACTGCAATGTGACCCATATTCCAATCTTCAAATCCACCTTGTTCGACTGTGAACCCCGGCATTGTCATGGCGCTAATCTGGCACGAGTCCAAGCCAAACGTCTCGTCATCACCTTCCGCAATAATTGTAGGCCAGTTACAGTACCCTGTAGCACCTGGAGAGTATTTGCTGAAGAAGTACAGATTCAACGCGTCATAGCCGCCCTTGCGTGTACTCCTCAGGTACTCGTTTCTTTCTTCTTCGTAGTAAACCCAGCCTTTGTCAGCGCCTTCATATACGAGAAAAGCGCTGCCAGTCCGATTATCGACGAGGCGCTCTGTCGAATTCAACACAAGCTCAATCTTATACTTGGCGAATGAATCGTGAAGGATGTTCCATTGAGCCCCTACAATCTCGTCGGTGATCAGATCCTTGTCTTCTTCCGTGCTTGCGATGTGAAAATTCACATCCACAGTAATGTTGCTAGGAAGGTTTTGTCGGCGGTTAGGCTCATCGAGACGGACAAACAGTGGAATGGCCGCATCTTGCAGAGAAGCTTCGTCGGAAACTAAGCATCCTCTAGTTTGAGGAATTGCTGTATCTAAACTCCACACTGCCCCGGCTACAGTCGCTAGAAATGCCAGCCTGACAATCATTGAAAGTCGTCTTTTGCCTTTAGATGCAAAGAAGTTGATTTTGAATATAATACGGATCGTCGAAACGGCCACTTTAAGTACTCATAAGCATGGACTAGTCAGTCTTGTGATTATCCACATTTCTCGTATTGCCGGCATTGCATCCTGTTTCGATTTCGGGCTACTACCTTCCTACCCAGGCAGGCGGCGACATATTGACGACACACAGACCACCTTCACTAATGCTCTCTTCAATAGACAAACGAGCATCGCTAAAGCTATCCAGTTCTTATTTAAACAGGTAGGTACCATGGTTAGTATCTGCAGAATCCTGAGATAAGTAGGGGTCTTAGTAGATATACAGCTCGCTAGTGGGAAACGTATGTATTATTTATCCGTTGCACGCCATCTGTACTTGCTTCCTGGATGATCTTCCCTTAGCCTCGGCCCACGACCATCTTGAAAATAATTCTCTCTCGTTGTAGAAGCCGCATAATCATCCCAGAAAACGCCTCGGGCTCTGAGCTCCGGTAATAACCATTTTATAATGTCCTCAAAGTCTCCAGGGCTAACAGCATACGAGATATTGAATCCGTCAATGGTTGACTCGTCAATCCAATTTTGCAAGAAGTCTGCGACTGTCTTCGGAGAACCTATCGCTCTAGGATGGGGACCGCCCAATGCAAGTTCCTGTGCAATTCGTCTTTTTGTCCACTTCACTCCTTCTGTGCCAGGCACTGTTGCTGTCCAGGACGTGATCATGCTCTGAATCCCGGCAAGCCCTGAGAACTTGAAGTCTTCGTCGTCACTCCATTTATCAAGGTCGGTCCCGGTCCAGCCGCCGAAGAGCGCTAATGTTCCTTCGGTATCCGCATAAGATAGATAGTCGTTGTATTTTGCTTGTGCCTTTTCATCAGTCTCGTCAACAATTACTAGAATTCCAGCAATCAGTTTGATCGTTGATACATCGCGACCCTGGGAAACCGCCAGCTGCCGAATATCAGTTGCTGACTTCCTTACTGCCTCTGGAGTCATGCCAGGAATGAACATGCACTCGGCGTGCTTTGTGGCGAAACCTTTCCCGGCAGTGCTGGCACCGGCTTGGAAGATGAACGGGGTTCGTTGAATACTCGGCTCTGTAGTCAAAGGCCCAGCGGACTTAAAATACTTTCTGTACAGAATGTCTGCTTTAGCACCCTCTACAACACATGCACGAGGGATCTAGAAACTGGTGCCATTGCGCTTACCCCTCATGGTGAATGTGTCGAACCCGACCCGGCACGGTATACTGCTTACCATCCTTTACGACAGCGTCGTCTCGCCATGAGCTCTCCCATAGCTTATATGTGAGTGTGATGAATTCTTCCGCGATTTGATAACGCTCATCATGTACGACCTCTTTGTCTAGTCCGAGATTCTTTGCTGCGGTCTCCAGGTGACTCGTCACGACGTTCCAAGCAACGCGACCTTTTGTTAAATGATCCAATGTGGCGTATCGCCTAGCGAGTAAAAATGGATTCTCATACGTCGTAGATGCCGTAACTCCGAAGGACAGATGCTTGGTTACTGCTGCCATAGCCGTTACAGGCAATCTAATCCAACTTCAGCAAATTTCATTTCCATATAGATAGCAGGACTCATATCATATGCGCTTACATAGGGTCGGTGATGGGGAATTGCGCGGCAGATGGAAGGCTCGGGTCAATATTTCCAGGTCCCTTGTAGACGCCGTAGTGACTCAAAACATCAGCAATAAAAAGACCATGGAACTTTCCCTCTTCCAAAATTCTTGCCAGATCAGTCCAGTATTCTATGTCAGTATATTGTGAGACACGATTACGCGGGTGCCTCCATAGCCCTAGAGACGTAGCTGTCAATGGCCATACATCCTTTCATTATAGAAATTCTCGCCTCACCAGGTGACAAATGACTAGGGGTGCTCATAGCAAAAGCATTTAAAATCCATTGTTTGCGGGCTGGGGGATTTGAAGTCATTTTGGCTAACTGGCTTGGGTCACAGGTCGCGAAGCTAACTTGGCCAACTGGAAATTTTGAAAAGTAGGATATGCTCTTACACAAATATGTTTGGAAAACAGACGGCGGCCCCTTAACACACGCACAATTGATGAATATGTTTGAGCTCTTTTCTGCTAATCCAGAATGTGACGTTAATTGCGGAGATAGATCGGGCTAATGCTACGGCTTGGTACGCTCGCGTCATTTAGTGCTGGATAACACCATTGCGCGATGAGATATAGTGAATCCTTCACAGTTTAGAGTGGATTCATGTTATGGAATATATCCTCCAAATGAATGAAAGATAGGTCCAAGGCTATCGGTGGCTATTCAACATAATATTGTTCCCTAAAAACCGATGAGTCAAAGCAAAAGATGGCACTCAGACTGAATTAATATTGTGCTAGATGCGTTGTAGGATCTCAATTTCCTTATTCGGCAGCGCTTGTCGTGGTATTGAGAAGTGTCAGCACAGATACCGTAGCCTTGCATTCTCTTAATTCCGAATCTAGTGGCCGACCGTTGAAGGAGTACCTGTGACAGATGAAACTAACATGCAGGATTCATGCCTACGCACACGCACAACCTTACTCCTCCGCCGGGGTAATAAATGTTAATTGTTGAAGGGTGAGGATACTCAATGTCAAGAGTTGCAATACTCATCAAGTTCTCGAATATTCTGTTTATTACCATAGGTCTATCAACTTCTACAAAGGTAGTAAACCCTTGTTGAGGAGGTAGTGGCACCCTTGCCGAACTAACATTTATTACCCTGGCGGAGGAGTAGTGCCGCGTTATCTTCCAACAGACTCACATTGTTCACAGAGAGCTGATTAGATGTGGAGCTCTCGGCAAATCACGACATGACCTAAAGTGTCTGATACCTACATCCGCCATATGTTGCTCCATAGCCTCTAATACCATATCAATGCCGATCTATCAAAGACCTTACTACTTTAGAACCAAAGCAAGGACAATATATTATATGCACTCACTATACTCCGTCTTAGCCGTGCATAAGTGGCCCCATCAATCCTCCTTCGCAATCAGACCCTGCAAAGGTGTGCTCAATGGAAGTTAGGGTTTGCACAATCAATGAAGATCAAGAAAAGTATATCTATTTACATCTCAATCAATTAGAAATGCTCTTTTCCACACGAACATCATACACGAACATCTTGGTACTCAGATAGCAGCAAATGGCTGATCAACCCCTACCTCCTTTGCCCCAAGGAGCTGGGTATGGAGTTGTGGTTGGACTGGGCGTCGCATTCGCTCTAGGTAAGAAGCCTGCCTAAGAACCTCCTTATCCCGCTAATCGTTAGCAGGTATGATATGGGTCACAAGGGCGATGAAGAAGACTCTCAACGAGGACAACCACTCGACGGAGACGTATGTACTAATAAACAAGATAATTATCCCAGGCAGGCAGCTGATATTATTGAAGATTTATGGTTGCTAACCGAACCGTGGGAACCGGCTTGACAGCAGCAGCCGTTGTCTCGTCCTGGCTTTACAGTACGGCGCTTCTCGGTGCCTCCCTACTAACGTACAAGTATGGTTTAGCACTTGGTGTCTGGTGGGGTGCATCAGCGAGTACAATGGTCTGCTTTTTGTCTCTCATTTCTATCGAAGCCAAACGTCGAGCGCCTCATGCCCACACCCTCCTTGAGTTGATCAAGGTTCGCTATGGAAGCTTGACCCATAAGCTATGGATCTTCCTCTGTCTTGTAAACAACATCTTGGTCTTTTCTGGGATGCTCCTTGGCGCAAGCACAGCCGTGACTTCTTTGACTGGGATGTCTGTTATAGCCAGCACTTATCTTCTACCTGTAAGCCGTGCCTCGCGTCTCCCATAATTTCCAGGTGTCCAATTTTGGTAGATGCTATGCTATCATCATGTGGAACATCAAACGTGATCGGTCATGGTCAACTGAGCGACGTTTCAAGAGTCATTTACTGAAATCATTGCCGCAGCTTGGTGTAGCGATATACACATACTTTGGGGGACTTAGAGCGACATTCCTCACGGACTACGTGCACACGTTTATCATCATGATTATATTAGCGTGGCTCACCATCAAGGTGATTGTTGTTAAGGAGATCGGTTCGATTGGGGCTCTATATGATGCCGTCATCGCTGCAGACAAGGAGAATCCGGTTGCTGGAAATTACGAGGGCTCCCATTTGACTATGAGAAGCGAAGGATGCCTGTACTTCGGTATTCTTCATGTCATGTTAGTGGGCAGAAACGACGTTGTTTCTTGACGACACAGCTAAGATTGTGGCAGATCTAACTTCGGCGCGGTAATTATGGACACCGGGTTCTGGCAAAAAGTAGGCCGAGAATCTCCAAATCAGAGTCCCTGCAAAGAAAGCGGTTAACGTGTTTTGCTTTATACAGGGGTTCTCGGCCGATGTTGCAGCTGCTGTTCCTGGATATGTGCTTGGGGGCGTCGCTTCATTCTCAGTACCATGGACGGTTGGCACTATCGTCGGTCTTGCTGGTCTTGCGCTGGAGAGGACGCCTGCATTCCCCATCTACCCAAGGGTAAGAGCAAACGACTGCCATTGGAATAGACTGGATCTAATCGAGCACACAGTTGATGACTGCGGAAGAGGTCGATGCAGGATTGGTACTTCCTTATGTCACACAAGCAGTGGCAGGCAAAGCTGGGGCTGGCGCTCTCCTTCTAACAATCTTCATGGTCAGTTAAATCAACACTTGTATGATGAAACTGTCTGCTGGATACCCTAACTGTCAACTAGGCCTGCACTTCGATCGCTTCAGCTCAAATGATTGCGACCAGCTCTATTATTTCTTTCGATATCTACGGCACCTACATCAACAAGAATGCGACTGACAAGGAGCTGATCAGGTGGTCGCACATTGGAGTCGTTGTTACTGCTCTTTTCATTTCCACACTCGCAACTGCTTTCCATGAAGGCGGAGTTAACATGACCTGGCTCCTGTACATGATTGGTAATGTCATCAATCCCGGTGTATTCCCAACATGCTTTGCCCTCTTTTGGAAGAGGCAGACTAAGCTTGCCGCCATTGTCTCGCCCATAGTCGGGATGATATGTGGCTTATCGGTGTGGTTATCCACTGCATACGGATATTACGGCGAGATATCTATAACATCTACTGGGTCCACAATGCCCTGTCTGTTTGGCTGTGTCACGTCATTCTTCGTTCCCCTTCCGCTCACAATCATTATATCTCTTGCGAAGCCCTCTGCTTTCGACTGGGCTGTATTTAACCAGATAAAGAGCGTCAAATCCAAACATGGGAGAACAGCGCAGCAAGAAGAAACCGAGGAGCAGTGGTTTACGCCTGAGCGTCTACGGTACATGAAGAGGATGAGCCGATGGGCGGCTTTTTGGTCCGTTTTCACCCTTCTCGGCCACGTTCTCTTGTGGCCACTTCCGATGTACGGGGCGAAGATAGTATTTTCGAAGCCGGTAAGTTTGGAATATCGAAACTCTCAGCCTTAGCAACTCGATTGGCTAACTCCTGGTGAAAGCTTTTTACGGCTTGGATTGTCGTGTCACTGATATATCTGTGGTTCACTCTTGTGGTTGCAAACTTCTATCCTTTATTCGATGGTGGTCTCGCACAAATATGGCAGGTCATAAGAGGAAATAAAGAGGTTGATGCCGCCGGTCAAGCTCAAAACGTCTCGGGTGTGGCTTATGAGTCAGAATCAACGCGTGAAGAGCCAGAGAAGGGAGGATTGAAAACTAATACAAGTAGCACCTAGGGCTCGACCTTTGTACTACGACCGATTGGTGGCGCATCGATGTAAGACATCGCTGAGCAATGGAGGGTTATACATTCGCGGGACGTGGCCTTAATCACTACAACATCTGATTTGACTTCGCTTTACTCGTCGGGGTCTTGTTCCGCGCATAGAATGCGAGATGAGCTAAACGTTTGTTTGTTAGATCGGGAGGGCCATCCCGCGTGGGATAAAGCAATTCGACGGGGTTTCTTGATCAAGACATATCGTGAGAATAGGCGATTTGGATATGAGTTCTGACAGTAAGGTAAAACCCAAAAGATTACTTCTTGCTCTCAATAGCGACTTGAAGTTGAATACAAACCATCCACTGCCGTTCTCTCTTAAGTGCACGGGGTAAATCAAGTCCTATCAGTAAATGTTAATTACCACCTATGACAAGTGATCATAGTCAGCATACTTTGATATTTCACAGCTAAATTAATTGTTCAAGTTTCGTGTATAGCCCCCGCCCCCTGGCATTTGGGAATCAAAAAGAGTCATGTTCTTCCAAAATGATTAGCTCAAATAGCAAAGAATCGCGGTTAAATTGTGGTACAACTCGAACTCGCATCTATCGTGTCTTTGTAGAGTCGAAGAAAGTTGTTATGCCGGGACTAGTTTATATTAGAGTTTATTGCTCTCCTTCATGATCTCAGGTTTCTTCAACAATCTCATGATGCTGTGACTACTCTTCTACCATGCTTCCCTGGAACCACCGATGCATTTTAAATATACTACACAGCATTGATGATTCAATGAAATCACGTCTAGTCCAAAAGAGCACATCAGAACGGCAGTACAACAGCCGCATTCTTCTATCGACATATCTAGTTGGACATGCATTTATAATTAGTCGTGGTTCATCTGCGCTTCGAAAACGCGGCCGCTGCCTTCTTCTGCACCTTGGCCGGAGGTGCTGCAGCCTCTGGTTCGCTCTCGTCCTCCTCCCCTGACTCTTCCACATCGTCGTGGTCGACCTCATCCTCGTCCAGCGACTCCTCTGCCAGGTCTAGATCGACATCCATGTCGTCCTCGTCCTCATCCTCCGAGTCATCTTCCGAGTTAGCACCAGCGCCGTTCACGGCAGGGAATTCATCATCTTCGAAATCTCTCCTGCCCGAGAAGATGCCGTTTGTCCGATTTGCGTCGTCCTCCTCACCTTCCACGTAGATGACGCCATCCTCATCATCCTCGTCTAAGTCGTCTTCGTCGCTGTCGATGGCTCCACGGCCATGTGACCGGCGTGTCCTATTAGTCCGACGTAGCGTCATTTGTGCCTCCAGCATGTCCAGCTTTCCCTTGAGCGCGAGAAGGCTTGTGAGCCCCCTTGACCGCTCCTCCAGGACCCTGTTCAGCTCGCTAAGCCGCTTCTGGATATCGGGCTGGGAAGCCAGCGCTCCGCCATGGGCTACAAGCGTCCACTGCACCCAGCTCATTAACGTGTGTGCTCGTCCCGGCCTCCTGTGCATGCGCGAGGCGAGCTTGGTGAGTAGAACTCCTGCTAGGTTCGAATCGAGTCGCTGGATGGTGCTGCGGACGGTATTGAGATCGGTGGTGTGCAGACAGGACTCTAGTAGGTCTATGTCGTCCGTCCGCAGAGCCTGGGAGAGAACGGTACCAAGAGAGGCTAGGGATGGTGGTGCAAGTGATTTCGGCGTAGCAATCGTCAGTGCGCCGCTGGCGACAGGAGTATGGGACGACACATCGACCGTTTGGGATGTGACATCTATCGTCTCGTGATTGCGAATGAGATCGCCAAACGTGGGTGCAGAAGGCTCCTCGTCTGAGTCTTCGGCCTGTGAGGGGTCAAGCATGTCGACATCACGGCTTTTGGGTATCGACCTCGCCGTGTCGTCGGGGGTGGGCTGCTGCGTCCGTTGTGAGAGGTGTTTTGGCTGTGCGGCCTTCGCAGACGTCTTCTCCCCCTCGGCGTCTGATAAGTCATCGTAGTCGCTCTCTGAATCGCTCGATATTTCTATCGTCTCGGCAGTGCCTGGTGATGCGGTCTGGAGAGCATCTGAAAGAGCCACCGTCGTCCTGGTCTCGTCTATCCTTGTTCTGGAAGGGGTCTTCGCGCTCTGTTTCACTGCCGGCGCCGCCAGTTTTATCGGCGTCTTTCTTTTGGAGGACATTCTGAATAATCAGAGGTGCCAGGTAGGCACGAGGGACAGTTGGTGGATTCGGGTAGAGAGCAGTTTGCCGCCAGAGCATAAGACCAATTGATCCGCGATGTTGCCTTGAATTCTCAAGCTACCATTATTGGTGTTGACAGATTGGTGAGGAATACAGGGTTCAGTGTTGTGTTTGCTGCCCGCAGTGAACAAGTTTGGGTTGGTATGGACTTTTCCTTGACGGACGTTCACCTCTGGAACTTTTTTTTAGAGTACTAACCTCTCCCAATTTTTTTTTGCTGGCGCTCCCCACGCCAACTCTCTATCAGAGATGGCCCGTGCTGATAAGATGGGTCTCGTGATATGTCATGGGACTGTCCAAGTATTACGTTATCAGATCATATGACCCTGCATGTGACTCATGCAAACTCAGTCAACCTGGACTTGCCTTTGCCTTTCGATGTAACCTCATTCCCGGAAAGTCTGGAAAATTGTGGCTGTGCCCATGGCATCCCCAGGCTTGTGATACAGTCGCATCCCGTGCAGTCTATTGGCTCGGGACGCCAACCTGCAGCCTAAATATCTTTGCGCAAACGGTATGATTGGACACGAGATGTTCCAGGTCTAGGTTGCACCAGACAGACTTCCAGCTTGCTCCTGCTGTTGCTTTCGGTGCCAGTGTCTTTCTGTCACTCACTCTTGTTGACTACCTGCCTACCTACTCTGCCACGATGAATTTACGATTGTGTATGATTGGGCTGCAACTTCCATTTTGGGGACCTGCCAGGGTCACTTCCACTCGCACTGCTCGGTGTTCAAAAGTCAGTCGCTCCTCCCCTGATCCTGACTCCCTTGTCCATGGCTGTCTCACAAGAGATCCACTTCCTTCTATTTGGTTGGACAGTAATTAGATTCATGCAGCCGTAATCCCTGCTAGCGGCGTGCCTCTTCTGAGCGAACCGTGAATGAAAAGCTCGGACAGACACGGCTTGAGGTCACGCTACAAATAAGGAGTCGCCCCGATATCAGAAATTTGGGTAATTTTTTTTCGTGGAAGTGCAACTTGAATGTTTGCGCCTCAGGCATTACCTCATC
The DNA here is from genome assembly GCF_000392275.1 of Phaeoacremonium minimum UCRPA7. Classification (NCBI taxonomy): domain Eukaryota; kingdom Fungi; phylum Ascomycota; class Sordariomycetes; order Togniniales; family Togniniaceae; genus Phaeoacremonium; species Phaeoacremonium minimum. The sequence goes on along the minus strand of NW_006921234.1, from coordinate 414,467 downwards.
TCACCCAAAGTCAGTCGCGTACCAGGGTCGGGTCGCATCGCATTGCATCGCGACGCGACTGCCATACGCAGAGAGGTGAACGGCAGGGTCCCCAATTGAATTAAGCTTTGGCCAGGTCAAATTCGCTCAACACCAACACAAGCTCTGTGTACAGCACTTCAGGCAGATACCTACATCGCCTTCAAAGCCTAGTCTGGGTCGACTCGAGAACATTGATTGCCTCACCGTCTCCCGCTTGACGCAGCTAGTTGGTGTCGTGGTTGTAGAACACCGAGGTACCATAAACCATTTCCGTTATTCGTTTGCTCGTTTCTACCAGCCGTGTTTGTCAATCTCGTTCCGTCCTTTATCGGGCCTCTTGCTCCTACGAGGCTTTTGCTGAGTCACGCAATCCTTGTTTTCACTTGAATCGCCCCCGAGTCTCTTTCATTGCCATCATGGCCCTCATGTGCTCCGTCTTGTGTGTGTGTCATAGATGTATTGATGAGAAGTGGATGCAATGCAATACTAGTGCGGGAGTTGAGAATGATGCTGTTGTGCAAGGCCCTTGTCGCTGCTTCATTGAGATGCCATGCAAAGTTGCTGCAATGATACTCGCACTTATCTGTCCTACCTATCTTGGTCAAGAAGAAGAACAAGGTCACGGGTTCGAGGTTGTTCATGTGGCAGCACGGCGAGAAGAAGCCAGCAAGTCTATAAGAGCAAAAGAAAAAGAAAAAGTAGAAGAAAAAAAAGAAGAAGCTGGGACCACCCCTGTCGCAGATCGCGCACTGGCCACCATCGCCCCCCTGCACCGTCCAGAGTCTGCCCAACCAAAAGCGGCGATAAGGCGCTGATAAACGGAGGCCCAGAAAGCTCTGGGCTCGAATAAATACCTCCGGACTGCCGACCGGGACTGACACATGCGCTTTCAATCAGAAAATTTGGGAAGGAAGACGTACCCAACGAATCCGACCAACCACAGCGCGTCGCATCCGGATTCTGCCACCTGCAACCGCCGATCGCGCCTTTCCAGCCCTTGACCGCAAAACCTGGAAAATCCCAGCCACCGAATTTCCGAGGGAAAGGTGAAGGCACGCTAAACTCAAAGCGAGCAGCAACGCACCTACCTCTAGCGCAAGCTAATCACTCGTCGAAGGAAAGGGAAGGCTCCACCCGCAAGCAGCAGCAAATTTCGGCACGAGGCTGGCCTTTCTCTCTTTCTCCAACTCAAATTCTCACACCTTTCGCGTCTTTCCCCCCAAACTATTTATTTTAATTCTCAGCCTTCTTTTATTTTCTTCCCACCCACCGCCCTGCCCACCTGCCGCGCCGCCGCTTTCGTGCGATTCGATTCGAGCTCACCTCCACCCGAGCTTCTGATTCGCCCCCCGCCCACTAGGCCTACCTCACCTACCTTCACTACTGGAGAGGCGATCCATCCCCCATTCATCCATCCACACACACTCGCCTTCCAACCATCATCATCAACCACTCCCGCCACTCATCGTCGTTTGCGCCATCCCGCCATCCCGCCATCACGCCGCGCGCATTTTTGCGAGAGAGATCGCATATCGCAGCTTCGAGCCGCATCTTGCTGTTTTCTCCTCCTGCAACTCGAATTAATTCGTCGTATCGCGCGCGCATCACCCACCCGTAAACTTCATTGATGTCGCATCACATCATCTAGATCTGCGCGCCTTCCCTTCCCCTTCCCGAATGGCAGTTATGACGTCGCATCAACCCGACGGCGATGCCGTTCTGCTCGACCAGAAATCCGAGTCACTCAAGATGACTGCTTCAGTGGGCGACGAGCCCAATGGTGTCAACGGGTGAGTCGCGTCCCCGCTATCTTGCCTATCATTTCCTGAGTCTTGCGCGCCGCGTTTTATTATGTGCTGTTTGTTTGTACTTTTGCGCAAGGCGTTAACGCACGCCGAGCGCTATCGCGCTTCTCGATTATCTTGTGCACCTGTAAACTTTGACCTCCGCCATGCTGACGTTATTGTGTAGACACGTCTCCCCCGTCGAGATACACCCTGAGACTACCTCCGAGCCAGAGCTCAATACTAAGAGCGCTTTGGCGCCGCAATCACCGAAGCCCAAGGACGAAGTTCCTGAGTCCAACGAGACCGTAACTCAAAACAATGACGCGTTTGCCGCGAACCAGACAGTTTCCGTAGAGCAGGCCGAGGAGCCCGAGAAGAAAGACAGCGCGCTGGCTGAAGACTTGCCCAAAGAGGCGGAGAAAGTTGCGGAGCCTGTGACAGATCAGCCTAAGGACACCGAGATGACGGATGCGCCGAAGCCTGCGGAGGAGGCTGTGCCGCTTGTTGAGAAGGCTGAAGAGGCTCCTGTAGCTGCGGCACCGGAGCCCGTACAGCCCTCAGAGATTGTCGAGCCCACCACTGAGGAGGCTCCTAAGGCGGCAGTCGAAGAGGAGGTGATAACGCAGCCCGAGACTAGTGATGATGTCAAGATGACGGATGCACAACCCGAGGTCGACGTGTCGCCAGGTGCCGAGAATCTCGAGAATACACAGACTTCAACCGTGGAAGAGACGTCCGTTGCTGCTTCAGCCGACATTACTTCTGAGCCCATCAGCGTATCACAGTTGAACATTGATACTCAGGACGATCCGACCAGCATCACTGCGAACACCAGTATGACTGATGCGCCATCTCAACCATCTGTCAAGGTTGCCCGAGAACGCGAGGATGATGTAGCGGACGAACCGGCTGCCAAACGTGCCCGGACTTTGGATGCGGATGATGTGGTGCAGGATACTGTCAAGGTGATGACTGGCCCCATACCTCAGCCCATGGACGTCGATCAACCTGCCGGGGACTTGGTCCCTTTAACGGTAAATGGTGAGCCCAGACGTCTGAATGACCCCGCACTCGACAACAACCCCATTACTGGCTTCATGAATCGCGAGATTCGCAGAGTGTTGGGCGGCATCAAGAAGACAAAGGCTGGCGGCCAATTCAAGCTGTCTGTCCAGGTCATGTGGCCAGCTTTGTGGGAAAGCTACATCGAGAGGATTAAGAACCCGATCGACATCGGCTCCATTGAGCACAAACTCCGCCAGGACGATTACAAAACCCTGGGTGCGTTCAAGAACGACGTGCGCCTCATCTCTGAGAACTCCGTCACCTTCAACGGCAATGATCATAACGTGACCGCGTCCGCGAATCTCGTTGTTCGGCAGATCTTCGAGAGGCTAGGTGATGTTCCTGCTGAGCAACCAGCGAAGCCCGAGGCCAAGGAGGCCAAGAACATTCCCACCCGTCATGCCGAGCCTCGCGCCGCTGCTCCACCTCGTCGTGAGTCTCGTGGTGCCGCAACTTCGCCCACAGAGAAGGTTTCCGACTCGCCAGTCTTCGCCGTCCCTCCTTCTGGCGTTCCCATCATCCGTCGTGATTCGACAAAGAATGATGGCGACCGACCGAAACGACCAATTCACCCACCGAAGAGCAAGGACCTAGGCTTCCAAGCCAAAAACCTCAAGAAGAAGAAACTTCAGCCGGACTTCAAGTTCTGCGACGACGTTCTTACCGAGATCAAGAAGCAGAAGTACTATATGTGGAACCAGTACTTCCTGGAGCCTGTGGATCCCGTTGCTCTCAACATTCCCAATTACCACAAGGTGATAAAGCAGCCGATGGACTTGCAGACTATCACAGAAAAACTTCATAGCGGAGAGTACGAGTCGCCAAAGGCCTTCGAAGGGGATTTCAATCTGATGTTGAAGAACTGCTTCAAGTTCAACCCCGAGGGTCATCTTGTGCATTCTGCAGGCATTGAACTGGAGAAGCTCTTCAAGGAGAAGTGGGCCGAGAAGGATGCTTGGATGGCCAAGCATGCTCCAGCTGCCTCCGCCCCTGCCGCATCGGGTGCAAGTCCTCATGGCAAGGATGACTCGGACGACGAAGCCGATGCCAGTGACGTAGAGCCCGAGGACGAACCCGTGTCAACCCAGGCTTTGGACACTCTCACTGCTAGGCTGCATGAGGAGCAGAAGAAGCTGGATGATGCCTTGCAGGCATCGAAGCTCGATCCCACTTTCATCAGTCTGCAGCAGTCCATGATTCAAATGATCCAGAACCAGATAGTGACGGAGAAAATTAAGCTGCAAGAGCAGACGAATAACAAGAAGCCTGCGGCGAAGCCTAAAGCCTCCAAGAGCAAGAAGGCAGCTGGCGGCGCCACCAGTGGCGCGTCGAAGAAGGCCGCGGCCACCGCAACAGCTGCCAAGAAGAGTGGAGGAAGCGCGAAGAAACCGCCCAAGACCAGGAAGCTGGATGTTGACGAGCGGGAGATCGTGTCTCTGGGCATTGGAAATCTGGATGGTCCCGCGCTTGATCAGGCTATTGACATAATCAGGAAGGACACCAACATTCCGGTAAGTTTAATGCTTCCCATCGCTGCAGTTTCCGGTGAGTGGCGACTAATGATGCTCTTCAGGACAATGATGAAGCTGAACTTGAGCTCGATATGGAGCAACTCAGCGAGCCTGTGCTACTGAAACTCTTCGACATAGTGATGAAGGCCTTTCCTCAATACAAGGATGAGCTTAAGAAGAAGCGGGAGCAAAGAAAGGCAGAGGAGCACCCCAATCGATCGGCGCTGCCAAAGTCGTCCAAGCCGAAGAAGAACAAGCCCATGGGCAAGCAGGAGCAGGAGCGCAAGCTTGAGCAGCTCCGAGAGTTGAAGGCACAGTACGCTCGAAACGGAAGCGGAAGCCAGGAGCCTCTGCCTTCGGTCGAGAATGGTGGCCATGAGGCTAGTGATCACCACCATGAAAGCGACGAGGATTCTTCCTCTGAGGAAGAGTAGACCGCCTCCCGACTTCTCTCATTAAGGTCGGTCAGCGACATCGTCGCATAATTTGTGGCCTCGACCTGCTGACGAACGATCTTTCCCGGTTGTGGCAATTCTTTTGCCAAGTACGTTGTCTGAATATCTTGCAGCAAAGTCTGCGTGTCTGAGTCAATCATGCGAGTGCCTCTCACTGGCCTTAGCTTAATACTGGCTGCCAGCTTCATCATTCATTTCTCTGGAAGCACTGCCACGTCTGCTCTGCCTTCATTCTCCAGGCAAGAATGAAGTCTTCGGGCTTCGAGCTTATGCTGGAGCTTGATGTAGGCTCTTGTTTGGAGTGATGGTGCTCCCGGACGCCACAGTGCAGTGCTACCGGAGGAGCCGACCCCCAACAGCCCGTCTCTTTCTTATTCGTGTAGATTTATTGTGTTGTATATTACTTTACACCGTGCTCTTCCCCCCCGCCCAACAGCAAGGCGGAGAAAGGGGGTGTCCTATTCCCGAGAACAAAAGGGGCGAGACTGGAACGCATTGAAACGGAAATCGGGTCGGCAAAAGCTTCTTCTTGCTTGCATTTCGTTGCTGTGCCGGCGGAGTTGCGCGCGCGTGCGTCCACGTCTGCGTGCGTGGCTTCGCGTTGATTATAGGAGGGGACTTCAGTGATGATGGACTGGTCGGAAAGGGCTAGCAAATAGCAGGCAGAGATCGGTAGATGATGCCTTGTGGGAGTAGATGTCAGAGGAAATATCAAGTAATTCCTCTTACTCGCGTGTGTCCTCGCGTCGTGCTCGTGATTGTCATGTGTCCTGGCTGATGTTGTGTGATTTGGCGGCATCTCCCTGTTCGAGCCGGTATCTCGGCGGGTGTGGTGGCGTATGGGGTGGCTCATGACGGCCTGTCTTGAGCCTCGAGCTTCACAGCCTCAGCCGGTTCGAGGCGAAATGACCTGTGTCTCCTCCCTATTAGCCACCAGACGTTCTTCGTGCTGAAGTGAGATGAATGAATGCCTGCCTGCCTTGCAAACGTGATTCCTCGACCATGAGCCCATCCTGACTGATTCGCACGCAACTCAGTGGAGAGAGCTGTCGCAAACCTTGATAGCTCTCGATATCGCAGAGGGGCTGCAGCTGGTTCCGCCATGCTATCATGGTCGAGTTGGGTACGGCGTCAGTCGCTCAACTCGTGAGAGATGAGAAGTCCCGTGTTCTCTCCATTATCCTCGGTATTGGCAGGTGGGCAGGCGATGTAAGCTGGTTGGGGATGGCTGTCGTCGTATGCGATGCGATGCGATGCGATGCGCCCAGCTGAGCTGAGCTGAGCTGAGCTGAGCTACGCCACTTAAGCCTAGAAAGGGTGCCCTCTTTGGTTGTGTGTCGGGGTTGAAAGCAGCAAGTGATATGAAGTAGATGGCGTCGTCGCACATCATGTCGTGAAGGTGAGCCCAGCACTGCGCAGATGGTGGTGGGTGTAATGGGGTGATTTTCTGGGCTGAGTGGGGGATGAGATGAAGTGAGGCGAATGCGCTGGCTGCTGCATAAGGCAGTAAGTAGGTAGTACCTAGTAGTAGGTAGTAGGTGTGGATTGTGGGGGAAAATCAACAACGACGACGACGAATGGGGCAAAACAGGTTCAAGTTTGCGCGCGCTTGGTCAATGAACCAAGAAAGGATGGTGGCACGCACGTGGCTTTTCAAGCAAGTGAAAAGGGCAAACTGATCTTCTCAATCATGCGTGCAAACTCTCTCCTCTGCTGTATGTACCTAGGTAACGTTAGGTGGTGAAGTCAGGACAATGTTGCATTTTCATGTTTGATGGCCGTCGCTTGTAGGTTGCTTTCGCGGGGCACCTGCCGGTACAGTTTGGTTCCTGGTTTGGGCTTTTCCAAGGTTGGAGAGGCTTCCTTTAGCGTGGTTTAAGATATGATGAGACTGATAAGTGATGCTAGCTTTTGATTGTTTGTTGAATTCTCTTAATTAGTTAGATACACTGATGGATACACCTTGCAATTGTTCTCAGAAGACAATAGAAGACCAGTCATGCCTAGGAGCACAATTATGTGACTAGCTATCATCTTGATTTTGGAAAGCGTGTTGAGTTAGGAGCAGCCTGCATTGCGGGTTACAGTCATATCGTTTGAACTCGGCTGATCACCACCTTCGAAACGCCGTTAGCAATGGAGGATATTCACAATGATTAATACTATAGTTCTAATAGAGCTCAGGATACCCAATGAGACATTCCGCAACTAACTTAAGTAACCGGCCCTTACCTAAAGCCATATGTGATGTGGTGATCACCTCGTAGTTCAGTGTATCAGCAATCTTCGAATCAATGGACCGCTACATCGGCCCGGCTCCTCGAAGAGACCCGAGCCCGAACTGCCTCCTTGACAGATGACAGCACGACTTGTCAGTTCCTGAGGGGACTGGACACAAGGCTGCGATCCTTCGGCCGCCGAATTAAGAGCGACGCGAACTGAATAATCACAACCTGCAGTGTGGTCAAGCCTGAGCAGCTACCCCTCGCTGATCGGCTTTGCGCAAGACGCCACTCGGGAGCACCTGCATCCAACGGCGTGAGATCATTCGCCGGTGAGCGCGGAAGCTCTTTTCGTTGGCTCTCGCGACGCCGCATCCTCAGCCCTATGGACGGATTCTTCGTTGGCCGCCGGGCTCGGAAGTCCGTCATGCTCAAACAAAGCAAATATATTTAGAGCCGGGGAAGTTGACTTTTCCGCCAGAAGAAATAGCATCGTCGAGTTCTCTAGAAACTTGGCTTTGACAAGAGTTTTTTCAGGTATTGGCCGCATAGAACAACAGCCACCGATCAAAGGGAATAGAGACAATGCTCGGGCGTATTCTCATAACGCTTGACGGCATCGGGTTGTTGCTGGGAGCCCCGATCGCAGACTACAACCACACGCACATTTTTAACCCACGCTGGCCGCCACATGCAAAGTAAGTCGCAGCATCACCGACCTACCTGCTCTGCGAGAATTCTCGTCCAAGGGCCCAAGAGCTGACAGACCTCGTCTACAGGTTCCACACCGGCCAGACCATCACGTTGTCCGTGCTCCTCGGCCTCGCGACTATGTTCCTCACCTGGCGTCCCTACCTCTTCCGTTCGACAACACCCGAGATCGCGCGACAGTCGCTGTATGCGGCGGCCTTCACGGGCTCCGTCTACTGGCTCGCCGGGCTGGCGGCCATCTACTACCCCGGCACGGACGGGCTGGATCCCGAGTTCGGCGGCCCGGGCTTTCCCCAGCGGCCGCTGTTCACGGCCTTCATGGGTTTAGGACTTGTCGGCGTTGCAATTGAGACGTTTTGATAGCACATGCCGGTATTCGAAAGCAACATGTGCCGCTGTCAGACAGCATCTATAGGTTGGACACATCGGCAGTGACTGTCCGCAAGGGCGGGAGAGCCAGGTTCTTGGGTCTGTATGCCGGCCTTGATCTGCGCATAGATCTGCAAGTAAATTATGTTGTGGAGCAAGGGATGAGTCTGAATGCAGGTACAAGTGAAGTCAGGGATATCGAGGGGTCTATTGTAGATGGAGGTCACATAGCGGGGGTCTTCGCGAAGGGATGAGAGGTCGCTGTGAATGAGATGCTGAGTTAGCTGAGTCTAAATTGCCCGTAGCTCACTCAGCTTTAGCTAGTTAGTGTCCACGACGAAATCGCATTCTTTTCAGGTCTTGGCAAAACACGTTCTCGCGATCACGGCCATCGCTCCGCGCAAGGGACAGGGTCGAGGGTAGAGGCACTCTTTGTCGAGAGCCGTAAGACATTAGTAACTGCAACGGGCATTCAATTCGCCAGTGTCGCAACACAGTAAACGACCCGGAGGTTCTTCCCCGTATTGTCTATTGACTCAACTCAACCACGAACGCGTCTGTTCTATTGTCAGTGTTCTGAAAACTTTGGTTCCAGAGAACATGCGGCGACACGCATCCAGGAATCTTTGCTCGTACGACTCGCGGCCCGTGACGGCGTTGTAGCCGTCAGAAAGGCTGGAACAGCGGATGACGTTGGCTGATCCACAAAGCCTAACCCTGGCCGAAACTCCCTCTTCCCGGAGAGGACCCTGGCGAGCATTAGAGTTGGGGAGGGTTAACAAGCATCAACGTAGCGACAAGGGCTGGCGCTGTAGGAAAGGGATGAACAGGCACTGATGAGATGCAAACAAGCGCATCTTGGTTTCTGCATGGCCAGTGCTGCTCCTTTTCAACAGGAGAGGTACCTCTGGATTCTGGCTATTCTTGGGATGAAACGACCCCTGAATGGGTCTCATGGCTGCCCCACGGTCGGGCCACGCAAGTGCCTAGTGAGGGATTGCCGTCATCGCCAAGCCGCCCGAGAATTAGACGCTACTCAGCGGCTCCGCGCTTCGCATTTTCAGATCCTGGAGCCTCGCGTTGATTGCACTGTGGCACATGATGCCCGTTTCGACCATGAATCGAGGATCCGAGGAGTCCAATTGGATCACAAAGCAGAGAAAAGGTCAAGCAGGAGGCTGACAGAGATGCGGCGCAGACCAACTATGATTAGCATACCCGTAGTTTACCAGCCTTGGCTACAGGAAGTCGGCAGGTGATCGACAGTCAGACGGTTGAGGGCTGCCGTATGGGAACAAGCAATTGGCCTGAGAGCCTTGCATCTGCGCAGAAAAGCGTGCACCCTTTCGTTTGGCGAGGGCAGAAGAGGGGCTGTATTGTCCTCTATGTACGCGGTACGTACGGTATGCATGTCTCCGTTGGTGTTACGGAGAGAGATGAAACCGGCACCGAGAGCTCGTTGTCTTGGAAGGCCCTCGCGAGAGAGAGAGTGGGGGGGAGTAAGAAGCATCACTGCATCCGCATGTCGCCTACTGGCGAACGGACGGGACACAGAACGTTGATGGCTTGGCCACTGACTTAACTACTCATGACTCGACAGGCACGCAGGAAACGGATTCGTGACACGCGACCTAAGACAAGACATCCGGGCGCGAAAACCGAAGACAAAGTAACACACTTACGGCGTAGTGTATGGAAATAGGGCATCGGAGAGAAGCCATAGAGAAGCCACCCATTCTTGGGATGTGGGGGAAACGGCAAGCCTTTCCCGTGTCTGTCCTGTCAATTTGCACCGTTGGTCTGCAGGCCGGGGGCCAATCCATGCTTGGTCTGGCGAGCCTGGGTAAGTCGGATGTGTCCAGTCCAGGGGTTTTCTTGTCGTCGACTCCACATGCTGACGACGCCCGCATTCTCAAACCCTCGCTCTTTGCCCATCATAGCTAATAACACTGGAGTATTGCGCTGTGAACCGCAGCGTTTGTCTGTACGCTCCGTCTTCAGGTGATGAAGAGATCCTAGCCTCGGTCGCACACAGTCCCTGGCCAAGTTCCAGTCCCTTGCGACGGCGCGGAAGATGTACTCGTACTCACTAGCAAGTCGTAGCTGGCTGTGGCTAGCACCTAATGAAAAACAAGGCCCACGTAGTCTCTCACCGTCACAGACAAACGGATGAGAAGGGCGGCTGCGCCGTGCGCGTGATACCTTCTCTATCTGGAGCAAACATGCTTCATCTTGAGCCGAGATTGTATCACACCAGCGTGCAGCGGCGTGTGTAGTACCGTCACAACGAGCCTCTCAGGTTGTAGGATGGCTGTCAGCAGAGTTCGCACTACACGTCGAAGTGCGATGGCGGTTCAAGGTCAAGGTTTGACCAGACAGTGTCCGGTCGCTTGTCTTTCAGCTAAGCTGCAAGCCTTGTGGATGTGTGGATGTGTGGATGTGAAGGTCAAGGAAGTACAGTAGATACTCGTAGCCTCGTAGCATGCAAGTACCTTTGTTTACTCCCTTGCAATACCCTTGAAGATCAAGTCGAAGAGGTACAATGCAATGATACAAGGTGTACGTACGACATTGCGGTATGGAGGTGGTTCCTCTTTTCTTTTCGGCCCTCCCCCAGCTACCCACTCTGCCACTCTGCCACTCTGCCACTCATCCACGCATCTAACTACCCGACTAACCCTCCATCATTCCTTCCCTCGAATTGGAATTGAATGTGATTTTGCTCTTTCCATTGTTGCAAATACCCATTGCTGGCTCTTTCCCTTTCCTGACTTATCTTTTTTCTCCTTTTTCCCCTTCCCATCTCGTCGAACGAACATCGGACCTGCTAACTCGCCTTTGACCACACATACGACAGACACGGCTGTCGGCTGTCGGGCACTTGTCACATATCCCACCACCACTTTAGCGACGCCCAACACCCAACGCCCACCTTTTCTGCCGCACCAGAGACAGGCCTGGCTTGACAGCGGCAGTTGGAAGTGCTACCTCTTGGCACCCGCCCGCACACTCTTTTCCCTCCTTCATACGTCCGAGTCTTGGCATCGTCTTGGCTCGAAGCGGCCATCCAATCGCCACATTCCAGCCAATTAGGACGCCATCGTGACGTCTCAAATTGCCTAATTGAGCCAGCTTAGATCACATACCAAAGACATCTTACCACCAGGGTGGTTTGCGCTTTTTGTTGGTCGCGTCCTCTCCTCTCGAGATCCACTGCCCACGACTCCGCGGCGCAATTCCCTTCGGACTCGCCTCCATCCATGGCGACGTGCTGAAGCACCCTAAAATTCCTATGACCATTATACATTTCCAGCATCACCAAACGGCCTGATCCTGCGGGTTGGACGACCACGTGCAACGCGGACGGCACAGTCAGTGCTGACAACGACGGTGGTGTTTGGCGATCAGACCTACGGACTAACTGACAAACGCAACAAGGCCGGCAATCGAAGCCGCACTTCATTTCGCAATGATCGCAAACGGGCCGCAATACAGCCTCCTGGGCCGACCCGGCCTGGGAGACCGGTTCGGGCTGCACACAATATTAGCCTTCTTCTCCAACAGGGTACTGCGCGGTGGACCAAAGATCCTGCTCAACCTGGCCACATGCCTGGTCGCTCTCATTATCATCACAAAATTATTACCAAGTCGGATGACTGACATTGCATTCGGCCCAACATATGGGAGTATATGGCACGATGACTCTAAGACCGGAAAGGGGCCAAGCGAGAAACAAGATGTTGGTGGTGGTCTAAGAATTGTGGTGTTTGGCGAGAGCGACATTGCAACTCCAAGCTTGACAGGCAGTGAAATGGACGGCGAGTTGCTAACTTGGACAGAGTCCCTGTGTGCAGAGGTTCGTATTCTGCTACGGCGTGGCATTCTCGGTCTTGCAATAACTTGAAATCGAATGCTGACCCATCGTAGTTGGGTTGCTCAAAGCATCTATCATTTGTTCCCCGCGCCGATCCACTAGAGTCCCCGATGACATCCAACTCGTTCTACGCGGCTGCAGTCGAGCGAGTACTCAACGAGACTGCCGATAGCACAATGCCAGCGCTCGACTATACATTCGTGCCGGATCTGTTTCCTATCAAATGGGACATCCCCGATTTGGCAATGCAAGTCTCAAACTTTCTGAGTATGGAGAAACCAGAAAAACCACCCACGGAGACAATATGGGTGTTCTCTTTTGGGCCTTGGGATATATGGTCCCTTGCGACCTTACCGATTTCTGTAGGCAAGTCAATCACGGACACGATCACCACCGACATATTCACCCATGTCGAGAGACTCTATACGGCATCAAGAGATGAAAACTCGATTGCATACTCCAATTACTTTGACGAGACTGTAGTGGCAGCCTTAGCCAATGGAACATCTGTAAACAACACAGATGCTACCATCCAAAACAGGGCGGAGTATCCTAATGTCAGACCTACTGTCGAGCCGTTCCGAATCATTATTCCCAAGGTCTTCGATCCTTCTGCCCTTCCCGGCTGGTGGGACTCGCGTCCGCCTATTGCTTCGATCCACTCAAAGGCAGAGCAGATGAAACATGCTGCTGAGCTGACCGAGTACTGGAACAACAATCTTCATAATGGCTTGGCACAGTGGATTTTAACGGCAACACAGAATATGGAGAAGGAGAAGGCGGAGGGTGAGAAAACCAATGGAAATTCACAGAAGTCTGGCTCCGAGAAGGAGCCTATCGAAGAGAAACGGCGGCGAGCAGCGACAATATCAGCCCCGAAAAGCGAAGCGTCAGCAGCTGCACTGGCGAAGTCTCGGGATGCGCTCCGAGATGGCATTGCGTACGACATGCCCGACTATGTCCTTGCTGTTATGGCAGACAGACAGATGCGCAATTCCGACCTCAAAGACTCGAACGGCATGGGGGAGTCACCAGTCGAGGACAGCTTCCTCGAGGTGTGGACGCCCTGCATTCAGCCAGCGCATCCCGTACCCATCCACAGAGTAAATCCTTCAGACATCACTATTAATGTCAAGCACGACAAGCCGAAAATGGACAAGCCTAAATCAAAGGACGAGTCAAAGAAGGAAGAAGTTGACAAGAAGCCTAAGGAGAAGTCTGATGACAAGAACAAAAGCAAGGGGTCAGATAAAAAAGAGGATTTACCTGGTGAGAAGAAGGATGAAGGCAGACAGGAAGCATCATCTGGCCACAAGCAACGCAGAGACTCAGTGCCGATAGGAGGCGACGAAGTCGAGACAACAGAGAACAAAGAACTGCAGAGCCAATCTGCCGTAGGACGAGTCTGTCCCGAGCCGAACGACCATCTCTTCTACACATCCTTTGCGCTGTCGCAACGCGCCATCCAATATATTGCCAAGGAGGTCGCGGATATGGTCCGGTACAACGAGACGGTCAGGAGACAGTGGTCTCGGGAAGATGCTCGGGCTAATAATGACGGAAACGAGCATCACTAAGCGTATCGTTTCGATCGTTCCGCCGGTAGCAAACCATGGCCGTATTTAAGTACGCTTTCGAGCTGGCGACTGCGGGCGAAGGGCAACTAAGAGTAGTACCGTCATGCGGTGCTACGCTGATTCTGTACATATTTCCTTGTCATGTGTCAACAATCACCGTCATCAGCATATTGGGAGTTAGGGGATTTCGGCGAAGATCAGCTGTATGTTGCTAGCAGCGATAATAGCATTTGGATGGCGTTGTCGGCTGCGGTTGCTTTAGATTCATGTAGTAGATGTAATAAATTCATCTTGAGAGCACAAGTTAGTTTCTCTATTTCCTTCCCAAAATTACCTGACCCTAGCGTAACCAAATTTGGATTCGGGAACGTGTCGAGGGCGGCTTGCAAGATCCTGAGACGGAAGCAATTGTTTGATACCGAGCCCGTACCGAATTGGTAGGACCTGCTTAAGCACACCAAACATTTCGGAGCATTGGTTTCCATGGGCTGCTGGGTTCGTTTGTGCGTCAGACGCCAATACCAAGTTCGAGCCAATACGTACCTCTGCTTATTTCTTTTCCTTTCTTCGTACTGTCCTAAACCTCAGCCTCTGTTGACCTGAAATCAGCTCTCCCAGTCTCCCATCCTTACGCCTGAGTTCCGTTCCCTACTTCAACATCTTTTCTCAGACCAGCACTGATCTTCTCCTACGGCTTTGTACTGAGTCCGCCCACTTGAGAAAAGATTTCCAACCAGGCGGTATCGATGGCCCCCGTCAACATGGATGCCTCGTCTTCTCATGGAGGAGGCAAGGTGAGTAATTCATTGATGATTCTGCTTCGAATAGTGCTAATACCGCGTCGTATATAGCCGCCCACCCTCATGGCCCTACCCGCTGAGATCCGGAGTATGATCTACCGCGCCGCAATTCCCACCGACCAGCAGATTGAGACTCTCGCTTCGCCGCCTCTCCTGAGAGTCAACAAACAGATCCGTGCTGAGGCAACTCATCTCTACTACAGCATGAACACGTTTTGGATCCACTTGCCCGCATCTGAAGACAGGTGGCCAGGTGTCCTTGCCATGTTCCACGCTGCGGTTGAGCGCGGCTATCTTGCGTCTATCAGCTACATACACGTCATCTTCGAGATCAAGGTGAAGCAGGCGGAACCCACGGAGGAGGACGATGATGAAGACGATGATGAAGACGATGTGCAAGACGATGATGAAGACGATGTGCAGGACGATGTGCAAGACGATGTGGAAGACGATGTGCAAGACGATGTGCAAGACGATGTGGAAGACGACAAGTGGAAGACTGCTTTCCTTGCGCTGGAGATGTCCGACGGTTACCCGGATTTTCTAGACGACAAGTCCCCCATGGAGGAACCCTACTTAGAGACTTACGTCGGCAATAATGAGACCGACTGGAACGATTATGATGCCGTAAAGGCACTGGTTCGCGAAACTCTTCGACTTGACCCATATTTTGACCCAGATCGGGTAGGTTCAGAAGCAGCGTTCGATCGCCTTACAGAGACACTTACAGTTCTTGCTCCGCGCTGCTCTCTGGCAACTCAGTACGTGGAGGCTTACTTTGTGTGGCTCCATTTCATCGAGTTCTAAGAGTGGATCGTCTTATGGCGCCACTGTGGACACCATTTACGACATCATCCTGTAACGAGATAACCGACAGCAAGCAATGGACAGGATTTGGCTTCATACCAGTAGAGAGAATCGTGGCTTTGAGAGATATTGTAGCTGAAAATCGACCAAAATGGAACTCTAGATCTAGCGTCAGGGAGTGCGTCCAAAATTGTGCCTAGCTGGTAGGGTTTCGCCGCAATTGTAACGTTCTGCGGGCACGCCATTTGAGCCAGAATTGCAGAGTTAATATACAAACCATGAAAACGCACAAATTTTGATCAGGGATATCAACGCTAGGGTGACAGAAACCCGAGATGTCGTGATTGAGTTAGCTATTTCTCCACTGTTTCTGTAAATATCTCTCTGCGCTGAGCTCATCAGAATAATAATTATTGATTCAGTAAGAGCATCATAACCTCCTCAAGGAAAAATTTCCTACTTTCGAGGTCCTAACAAGTATCGTGACTTTTGTCATATATTGATTTATCCCCGAGGAACATCATTCATTGCCCTGGCGGAGAAATCCTCCAAACTGACATCTGTCTGGCGGGCTTCATACAAAAGCTCGCTTGCAAACAATTTAGAGCCGCATTAGCCTATCTCTCCCTAGCCTTATCTGCCGGCTTCGTAAGGATCTTAGCTTGACTGCCGGATGAGAGCTATGTGGTCTACCCATGGTCGCTTAAGTTGTTTCCACTCACCAGGCGCCATCCATCGGTGGCTCTGGATGGAGTCCTCGTGGGACACGAGTCAGCGCGTATATATGCAAAACTGGAAGGGAATTCCGTAGTTTTACAAATTTAGAAGACTTGCTACTTTTCGACTCTCGTCTGTTATTGCCTGCCGCTGTTGGACAACGCTGTGCATCGCCTCGACTTATTATCTGAAATATATGCAACATAGGCCAGGATGGGAGAAACCGATTTACCGCAAGAGGCAGTCATGGAGGTCGCTGTTCCGCCAGAAAAGAGAACATGGTACCGAAGAGTGATGTTCCAGGCCACAGTAGTCGGTGCTTGCGCTTTTCTGTACGTCCGTCTGCAAAATTGAGTCCAGATTTGAGCTGACGAACGCATGAAAGAGCCCCCGGGCTCTACAACGCAATGCAAAGTACTGGAGCCGGTGGCCAGCAAACTCCATACTTGGTGATGTAAGTTTTGAAGTCACGCGCTGCGGATGATACTAAATGTGTAACCAGGTCCGCCAACGCCGTTCTGGGAGTTATGATGGTCGTGACTTGCTCTTTGGGAAGTGTATTTGCCAATAGACTTGGCTTGAAGAACGCTCTGATCTTTGGAACTACTGGATAGTAAGTAGAACAGGCCTCTGATTATCATGCTAAAACAGGAGATTGACCGCTTGTATAGCTGTATCTACGCCGCATCTTTGTACGCGAACAATCGATACGGCACGGTATGGTTCGTGTATCTCGGAGCGACGGCTTGTGGTATTACTGCAGGTGTTTTCTGGGCGGCTGAGGGTGCTATCATGATCGGCTGTACGTGTCACCTTCTGTCCGGCATCTCCCTCAACTGACTTGGACAGACCCGGAAGACTCTCAGCGAGGAAGGTATCTCGCATATTGGCTAGCGTACCGAAACGTAAGAGGTTGTTCCTACATATTGCGGAGATCTCATTTGACATTTCAAAAAGGGTGGTTCGATTGTTGGCGGTGCCATTAACCTCGCTCTCAGTAAGTGCTCTGACACACCAGGAAGCAGAATATATCTGACGTCGATATAGACTACTCTGGCAAAACCACTGGCAAACTCAACTGGAAGACATATATTGTTTTCGTATCCTTGCGTGAGTTTATCATCGAAAATGAGTCATTTTGGAAGCTGACCACAAACAGAGTGTATCGCGCCGTTTGTAGCCATGTTGCTATCGCCGCCTGGCAAAGTACAGCGAGCCGACGGACAACGTGTGAAGTCAGCCGAGAGGGTTTCCACCCTTACTGAGCTCAAGGAGGTGGCTAAGATTCTTGTTCGCAAGGACTTTCTCCTGGTGTAAGTTGGGCCTGCACTGCTCACTATCCGCAAGCATTCTAACGTTGCCGCTACAGCATCCCCTTCTTTTTCTACGCTACATATCTTCTCTCCTATGCTGGATCATATTTGTCGCTCTACTTCAGCGTCCGCTCCAGAGCGCTCGCGTCTCTCGTGTCTGCGCTTGCGCAAATCACTGCCAATATCTTCTTCGGCAGCTTCCTCGACTGGAAGCGATTTACCCTTAATCAGCGCGCACGCTTCTCATATATATTCATCATGGCGTTGTTCGGTGGAACTTGGATCTGGGGCACTGTCGTACAACGCGACTACTGGCATCATAAGCCCGCCTTGGACTGGTCCGACCACGGGTTCGGTCGCGGCTGGGCGTTCTATATTATGATGCAGGTGAATTTGTAAGCAGTCACCTGTCTGCCATCCCGGGACTGATTGTGACTAACTGTTCGCAGCGCGCTGTCTTACAATTATGGCTACTGGCTCGCTGGTTACATGGCTAGGGATCCGGCAGAGATAGTCCGACTCACCTCGACGGTCCGCGCCGTCGAAGCAGCTGGAGGCGCGGTCGCGTCTGGAATTAGCTCGACTAAAGCACCTGTAAGTTTGCCCGATTGCAATAGCTGATGATGCGTTGAAGCTAATAACTGGAAATAGCTGATTGCCGCGCTTGGCGTGAACTTCGGGCTCTGGGGACTTGCAGTAGTTCCAACGTACTTTGTTGTCCGAACTATCGGCCTCAACTTGAAAGATGATGCTGGTGCAGTAGAGTCTAGCACAGATAGCCCTGACAGCGTCAAAGAATAGAGAAAGGGGAGGCGGGCATCTGTTCGGGATGGCCTTAATGGCCTTACCCGGACATCGAATGATATAGTAAGCTAGCCGGGCAGCCTTGTCATCGTGGACGGCCAATCGGGTAGCAGATCACAGGTGTAAGTGATATGACCGACTGGGCTATAATGCATAGAGCAAACACCCATTCGAGAACCGAAGTTGAAAAGGAGGCAGTTTAGTTGCATACTCCCGTAATAAGTCATGTGTGGCCCTTGACACGCTGTGCGTGGTTCAATCGGATCGTAAGTAAATTCTCTGCATTGACGTGGCGAATGTCTCCTCAATAGTCTTCACAAGCCTAATTCTGCATGACAACCCCAGCGAGGGCGCTCAAGAACCGGGACGGTAAATAGAAGCCCACCACGTGGATTCCGTCTTATCTTACAAATCGGTACGAGCAGTTGCGACATGTGTGTACTGGATCTCGATAGCGCGAGCGTGATGGGGTCTCCACTGATAGGCTCCGAAGTCGCGCTTGAACCCACTCGCATGCCCCTCTTATCTGGAATAATCTCTGCCCAGGTGCCTGAATCTCCATCGATACGGAAAATCACATTTGCTTCGTCCCCGAAGGCAATCAAACGATGGGCTGGCACGAAGACTTTTTGGACAACGGCTATGCTGTCATCCCGTCTGTCATAGCCAGAGAGGAAGCCGAGAAATACCAGCAGGCAGCCCTGGACTGGTTGAAGTCATTCGATAACCCGGAACTCGACTTATCTGACCCATCGACGTGGACTCCGTCGAATCTGCCATTCATTTCTGAGATCAACACCTGCAACCACTATGGCGTTGTCCACGAACGTTTCATGTGGGACATCAGGCTCGAACCGCGTGTCATTGAAGTCTTCTCCAAACTGTGGAAGACCGACGAGCTTCTCGTGTCGTTTGATGCTCTGAACATCACCCTTCCCCGTCGCCCAGGCCATGTTCCAAGAAAGAAATGGCCGCACGTGGACCAGTCGCCGTATAGGAAGGGCCAAGAATGCGTGCAGGGCATCGTGAACCTGTCAAAGGCCGGCCCAGACGATGGCGGTCTTACCGTGCTGCCAGGCACTCACAAAATCACAGAAGAGTTCTTCCGTGAGCACACTGACAAGTCAACGTGGACAAGAAGAGACTTTTACCGTTATTCAGATGAGGAGATAGCATGGTTCACGGAGCAGGGATATAAAGAACACAAGGTAGAGGCTGAGCCGGGCGACTTAATCATTTGGGACTCTCGGCTGGTTCATTTCGGCGCTGAGCCAACTGAGCGGAGTTCGGTAATTCGAACGGTAGTGTATGTATCATATGCACCGGTGTCTTTTGCCACAGAGGAGGCACTAGATGCAAAAAGGAAGGCCTTCGAGCAGTGGTTGGCAACCACGCATTGGCCTCATGACAACATTTTGCTGAGGCAAAATCAGCCGTTATTGCCGGATGGCACAGTCGATACCCGTAGATCGGAGCCGCGTGAGAAACCGATCCTCACGAAGAAACTGTTAAGACTTGCCGGTGTAGAGGCTTATTAGAGTTGTGATTGAGTTGAGGGTATCGAATACGGATCCTAGAATTCCTTTTGGCTCAGTCGAATATGTCGTATGGAAATGAAGCGACGTGACTTCAAAGCGAGATGATCAACACCCTTAGTTAGGTTGCGAAGTTGATGAGGGAAAAACCCTGTGGTTGTTGTACCACACGAGAGTTTAGACGAGTTAACATAGTGTCATGGTCCCCTATAATGCCATCAAAATAGTTCCCACACCTAATTTTGCACCCCTGGAAGGGCCTTGATGTTGCGTAAGCTAGTATAGATGAAGAGAGTGTTTTTACTTCTATTTGACTAGTATCCTGTTTACCGCGGTGTTATTTTTAAGTGCCATATGTGCCTGGACAATATTTACCAATATGGGATAGAATTGCTGGTTTTCATGCTGGTGGTGATTATTTTTTTGACGCCTGAATACCCTAAATATGAAATATGTAACGACTTGTACACGTAAAAGTACAATTTGAATCTCAGCTCGCCAGCCCCGACCCCAATTTCGTCGTCAATCGTGTGCTGCAAATGTACGATGCAAGACTTTCTATCAACACATCGCTTCTCACCCACCTACCGTACACCCTGAACCGCATCATTGCGCCATCATGAAGAACTCGACTGGGCGATAGCACCAGTCTCATACCTTCTCAGTGATCTGTCCTTCCTGTTGCGCCCTTTCCGCCCTCCATTTCATCCCCCAGACCCAACTCATGACAGCCAATGGCGAGGTAATGACGACCACCAGCGACAGTCCTAAAAATGTAAGACCGGGTCCAATTGCTAGAATCAACTTTTGCAAGAACGCGACTCCAATCGCTCCCAAGCCGCACCGAACTAAATTGTTGACCCCTGTTCCACTTGCACCCTTGCCTGGACACAAATCCGATATAAGTGTCTGGTTCATCGCAAATACAGAGTTACCACTGGCTGCGATCAGGAATTGTAGCACAAGTGGGACTGCGATCCAACCCGGCTTGGATGTAAGTGTCTGGGAAGACATCGAGAAGCCATATATAGTTGTACAAAATACGAACAATGTGGCAAGCCAAGGTAGGCTGCGTTGGCGTGCTCGTGCAATAGGAAAGTCAAGAGGTAAGTTCTCGACCGGAAATCTATAATCAGGAGGGAGTCGATGGGACATCTTGTATGCTATCTCAGCAGCTTTGAAATTTCGCGTCATGATCTTCCCAATGATGCTAGAACCAACAATTGTGCCAAATCCTATTCATAATTATCAGCGAACGGATCTTGAAGACTGATCACCAGTCTGTGAGATTGTGGTGACATTGTTATGGAAGCACGAACCAGTTGGTAGGAAAGCAAGACCAAGCAGCGTGTCGTTCAGTTGAAAATTAGACTGAAACAGACTAGTTGTACTGCAAGTGACCATACTACCGACCGCAGATATGACGCCACCAAATATCAGGTTAACAAGAATCTCCTTCCGGGTAAAGAGCCTCAAAGGGGCCACAAATGTTTGAATAGTGATCTTCTTTGTCCTAATGGGTTCTTTAGGATCCTGCCAGTAGCTTGGCTCTTTTGTCAACTTGTAGATCAGAGGTTTGTAGACTCCTTTTTGTCTCAAGGTTCCATTGCCTGCAATCTCTCGCATGGTTTCTGGGAGGAAGATAATGATAGCCGAAACAACAACCGACGATAGAATCAAGAGGAATACGAATATGGCTCGAAATCCTAGAAAGTCGGAGATGATGCCACCCAGGACGGGGCCAATGGCGATGCTGAAATTCCGAACTAGTCAGGATGTGTCAATTTTTGCCCCGGATTCTGCATTGGGTCATACCTACTTGCTTGGTAGAAGCCAATAAAAGAAGCTCTATCAGCAGACGGCGCTATATCTTGAATGACGCCATTCCCTAAATGCTGGATTAGCCGGATTTCTACCACACATGTGAAGATGACAACCCTACCAAGGCTAGGAGTTGAAGCGCTGCCAGCGGCTTGCAAGCCGCGGAATATTAACAACACAGCAAAGTTGGGTGAAAGGGAAAGACCAATATTAGCGATGATATAAACAGTGAAACAGGCCATATAAATTGGCCGTCGACCGCGGGCATCTGAGAATGCACCCCATATAAAGGGGCTAATCCCCTGAACAATCAGGTAGGATGTGATAGTCAAATAGACTGAACTGAGGCTGATGTCAAGATCCTATATAGTGTCAGACATGGTAGCCATCTGAGTGGATAATTCGAAGGAGTGTACCTGTGCGATCGAGTTCAGGGCCGGATTGTAGATGTTTGATGATAAGCCAGAGAAGAGCCCAGCAACACCGATCATAATCACCACAGGCCACTTTTGTGCTTTCGTAAATATATGGTATGGTTCTTTGGAGTCAACATTCTGCTGGGTTTTCTGCGAATTCGAATCATCAAATGGATTTTGCGTCATCTCGGAACGCTCTTCGAGAGGGCTGATAGTATCTGATTGTTCACTAAGGGACGGCTCTCTGAATTTCTCAAACACATAGCTAGGATTTTTCTCATCTCTAGCTGGTCGATCCATAATGTTATGTTGATAGTAACGTTCCGGGTCAAATTGTGGATCGACGATCACAAGTTCGATGCTCCTTCTGCAAAGAGAACGGAGGTTATTTCCAAGTACATAAGAGTGAGGGCCTTTATCTTGCCAACGCTCAAACATTGAAAAACGATGAGAGACAGGCGGCTTTTTCGGCAAGTCAGTGGAGGTATAATCTTCCATTTTGGATAATAGAGATGTTTATAAAGCTGCCAATTCGATTTGGACATATATATGCTGATGATGAAGCCTGAGATTTGATATAGCAGGCATGTTCTTCAAATATATTCACTGATTATCTAGATGTCCTCATACTTTGTACTCTGGAATGATATATGGATCTTTAAAATGATTGGGGCACCAATGAGGTTGAGCCACTTCCATCAAGGGTGACTGGAATGTGATAGGGCGATCAATCATGATCAGCACTAAATGTGAGTCCCTTTTGAAATCCAAACAGGCAGAGCTGTTGAGTTATGGCTTACAAAAGCCAACAGTAGTATCCCAACCAGAATTCTCGGGCCGCCTGGATAGCTTTTCCGTGTGGCGGAACGGCCCCAGTTGACAAAACGGGAGCTACCACCCCTGAGGAGCCTGACCTCTCGCCGCTTGCTTTTCACCATCGTGAAACATATCTACAGCTGCAAGGACCCTCTTTATAAGCCTTAGGTCCACTGAAGCTAAGTATACATGACGTTGACATGGCACATTCTGCCCACATTCATGGTCCCATCTGTGGCATCTCGAGACGACGAGAACGCGGAGGGATGACCGTGCAGCCCCAACCTCGCTCATTTTACTGCTACCTCTTCATCTTTAAGACTCCACCTACCCACTCGCAGGATCTTAGCAGGCTCAGCTTCAATCCTACATCTACATCCCTTGTTGTCGACCACGGGACCAGCGAGGCTGCATTTTCACTAGGTTGGGAGGTCATTGTCTTAGACATCCCAGTTATTCTCACTCTTTTCACTGTCATAATGATGAGCAATTGGACATACTCCAAGTCACTAGCGGAAAAGAGCCCAGTCGCGGTTATGCGCAACGGTAAATAGCCCACCGTGTTCCGGCGGTCAGGCGCGGCCCCTCGCACCAACAAGTTGGCCAAAACTTCTCAGCTCTGTCGCCTTGCTGTGCAATGGAGGCATGTGGTCTTCTTAAGAGCAATCGTATAACTCGAGACGGAAAAGTTTGCTTAGTGGACAGTTGAACATCGCGATAAACGAAATATTTAAGTCGTCAGACCTGGCATCGGCATCTCATATGCCAATCCCTCTCTGTATGTGTCAAGTCACTGCAAATTGCAAAGGTGTAGCATTCCACCGACCACGAAATTGGGCGATTACAGCGTTCTATAAGGCGAACAAATAAAATAATCATGTTTACTGTAGGGAAATGTGACCACCAGCATTATTTGCAGAGCAATCTTCCCAAGATCGACAGCCTTGCTTCTTGATTGAGAAGGGGAGCACTCGAAAAACGGAAAGTATCTAAAATCTAGACACGCCATTGGGCGTGGCCTGATGAAGATAAATGTTTCCACCTCTCCTATTTGTCTTACCTCAAAGGATTTCACCTATTTTGAGACAATGTTTCTCAGTTAGTCTGATGTAAGCAGCGTTGAGATTTTGCGTAAGCCAGACAAGTCATCGGCGGGAAACGGATGAAAAGCATGCTTTGCGACCTTTGTTCCCGTGGACGATAGAAGGACTTGAGCTATTGGCGAACGCTATCTTTCTGTAAGTACAGTGTGGGATTTTACACTACAATTCGTTCGATATACATGTTGATAGTGCTTTGAAATAATGATGCATATTCAGGTTGCCAAAACTCCTTTGCAGTTTGTGCCCGCCACGAACTCGTTAGTGCTTGGAAGCATAGACGGTCTCGCTTTTCTCCAGGTCCGCCTCAACATCGGCTTTTTGCGCAACGACACCAACGTCCTCTATGTGAGACAAGTCGGCACCTCCAAAAAGTTCATCCATACGCTCCAATGAAATCTACTCATGGGGATAAAAGTTAATGAGTGCATAAATAGATAGTGCTATGAGACATTTCTTCACTTACACCTTTAGTCTCGGGTATCCAAAATGCGAGGATTGCCATAACGAAGTTGACAGATGCAAATATGAAATATACACCGTATGGTACCGATACCAGCATAACTGGAGTCGCTTTTGACACAGCTAGATTTTGAACCCAATGCGTGAAGGCGGCTAATGCCACATTATAGGCTCTCAGTCGATTCGACGGTATTTCAGAAACATAGACCCATGCTAACAAGACAATTTAGTATATAAAACCAGTCCAGTATGGAGCATAGAAGTCAAGTAGTATCATGTTGGGGCTTTCTTTAGTAGGTTAGACTCACAGACAGGACCCCAGCCCATGTTGAAAGCTGCCGCGAAAATGTAGACCATAGCCAAGGCAGCAATGCCTGCGGGCGGAGGTGTGCTATTTTCTCCAGGCGTGGGTCCAAAGCGGACGTACTATATCAATTAGTCGGCCTCATTACACAATAGCTTCGTGAGAATCTTATAGACTTACAAAACCCAAATAGAACATGCATAGCGACTGCAAAAAGCCACTCCACATGAAAGAAATGCGGCGCCCCAGAGAGTCGGCAAGGAAAAACATGAACAACGCGCATGTCACCACCTTAACGATTCCGTAGACACCTTGGGCAAAGAGGGCGGTGGTCGTACTTGAAAGGCCAAGATCTGCAAAAATTCGCGGGGCGTAATAGTTGATGGCACCAGTCTTTTTGATGATATGTGTCAGCCATGGGTAAAGAAAAGATTTGGAGCATGCACGAGAACACAAATCGCCACTTACCCCGGACCACTGTTGACAAGTGATGATGCCAATGCTTAGAAGTGCCCGCTTGCGATTTGAAGCAACGGTCCAACACTCCTTCTGCAACGCCCAGAAGCCCGCCCCTTGCATGATAGCTTTCTCCTGATCAAGCTGTGTTCGTAGTTCAAGAAGCTCCTGTTGGACGTAAGGATGCTCTACCGGGAGACGCCTTACGTCTGACAATACGTCCGCAGCTTTCTCCCATCGATCTTGAGAAGCTAGCCATCGGGGGGATTCGGGACAGAAAATCATGCTCACCAGTAAGAGGCCTGGGCAGATACATTGGCAACCCAATGGAACCATCCATGACGTTTTACCCTGACAGTAGAATAATATGAGCTACTGCCAATTTCCCAGATTGGATTACTTACCGGGAGATGTAGGAGAGATCCATAATTAATGAAGTACGCCATCATTCCACCCATGACGAGGAGAAGCTGGAAGAATCCGACCAGAAAACCACGAATTGCTCGAGGCGAGTTCTCAGACACATAAGTTGGTGCAAGCATGGTTCCGCCGCCGAGACCGAGACCTTCGATAAACCTGGCGTTGAGTTTAGCTTTGACGGACACAGCAATTGCACAGATTCAAACCAAAGGTTGAAGATGCTGACCTTCCGATGTAGAAGACGCTCAAGTGACCTGAAAAGAACGCTTGCATGAAGCCACCAATAATCCCAGTAACAGCAACAGCAAATAGAGCAGGCTTTCTTCCTTTCCGATCTGCAAGAGGGCTGGAAAGCATCGCTCCTAGGACGGCTCCTGCTTGCATTGTAGTCACCAGATTGCCAGAGAGGTCGGCTGCAGCAGAGGCCGATTTATGGTCGAGTCCAATTTCTCTATGAATGAGAAAATGAGATCAGTCTCTGGGTGGTACATATTGGGTATTATCGAAGAGTGTTATTACCGCTTGAAATCGGGCATCGCAAGAACGCCGCCAATAATGCCAGCGTCTACTCCGAAAAGTGCGCCTGCGAAGCATGCCTACAAAAGAGACGATTAGAAAAAATTGTGCTAGAGATGGTGCTGTTGAATGTACCGAGGCTGCCAAAGCAAGAACACGCCAGTTATAGATTTCGGGAGGGTCGATGTGGATGGCATCGTTGCGTACAATGCGCCGAAAAAGTCCATGGATCGTCATTGCCAACTGAGTGTTAGTAAGAGCCAATGTGATGAGGTGTTCAATCTTGTGCCTTGTTTCCAAGTAATAAGACGAGATTGAGTTGGCATTTGACTGATACGGGGTTCAATCAGACTTCAATCAGAGTATATATAAGAATGAACGAAAAGACAGGGCAATTGAGTGTTCCAAGTGGTTGGGCCGGGAACCCCATCACCCCATCTCTCATCCAGCCGAGGATGTGTGGGGAAAGTCTGGGGTAAGGCGACATCGGGGACTGTCGGTTGATAACCGATTTTTGAATGACAAGACGCTAGCCGGGGAGCATCGGCCCAGTTGCCAATATCACCTCGCTTACCAGGTATGGCTCTCAAACTATGCCAACCCTCCCGAAGCTGAGATTGATATTGACCGAACATCCGTGTTTCGTGCCGTAAGCTAGAGTTCTCATAGCGATGGCTCGGCCTGATGACTTTTTAAGTCATGGCGTTCTAATCAAGCTTGTCACAATTTTATTTCTACACTACTTGGTGCAATTCGGCGTGACTACAATGTATTACAACGTCATCCGCGATGGCTTTAACAACTATTTCGAGTTTGCCCAAATTTGCTCTAACTCCGACCCTAGGGACGGCGTCGGCCACCTGCATCGGCTTCGACAAGACTCGAGCATTTCAAGAACGAGACTCCTTTGAGCGCGATCTTGCATGAACATCCCAGCTATAGACATCTTGTCAAGGGTGCGCTGATAGGTGTTACAAATAGAACGACTCACCAATGAAGAGACACTGCGAAGAAAGCATGCTTGACACATCCTCTATAAGCGTCAAGCCGATACCACAAATGATCTCTATGCTGCCTTGTATTTGTTTCTGACGATCGATAAAGCTCTCAATGCTACCCGAGTTGGGCTCGTTGGTATATATGAGAATCCTAGAGACATGATAGACCTGCATTGCGAGCCCTGTGATCTGGTGTTAGCTCAGGGCTCAATGAGGGCGAGCAAACGCTGGGATGGAGTTGTACCGAAGCATTGTGGATGGATTAGCCGCGGCCTGAACACTTCACTACTTTGCGAGCTTCTAGTAGGCAGCTCGGAGAATTCCATGGTCAAGTGAGATTCCCACTCTTGGAGCATTTTCCAGAGCGCCTTTGCCCACTCACGTCTCCTCAGTAAAATAGTGATTTCCCCTTCTTCAGACGTCTCCATGGCGCAGAAGTTCACCACCTGTGCAAGTATCCAGACAGCCCGAGACGCCAACTCGTAACTGGTGAGTTCTGCACAGGTCTTTTTGGGTATCCAGGTGCTGTAAGTGCGTCGTCGCTCACGGAATGCCGCCCAAATATCTTGCCGGAGCCAGGCCCACCAGGTGGTGCTCTCAAGGCTGGACGCCTCGACCTCTATTTGACGAGACCGGAGGATCCAGAATACTCCTTGCAAATGCTGCTGCCAATCATTACGGGACCCACGAAGCATCTCATAGGTAGATATGATGAGAGTTGTTGCCATCAACTCCAGGCTGTGCTGGTAGGTCGAGTAGCGCATGGCCTTCTGGACATAGTGCAGGGTCTGATAATAGTACTGTAAGGCACTGTTCTGGTTCGCCCGTTCGTCTAGGGGAGTGTTCTCGTCAAGGGATTGGTGATAGCTTGAAAGTGCCATTATGGCGTTGAGAAGACCGGCATTTCTAGCAGCGAGATGAGGTACTCTGGTTGAGAAGGTCTGGGCTGGATCAAAGAGGTCGAGCTTTCAATAAAATCTGGTCAGCCACTGTTTCACATGAATCATCTGGTTGCTTTAGCAAGCCTACCCAGGAGCATATCCGACGCAAGAAGTTCTCAAACAAATCCTGCTCCTGATCGAGTAAAGAGATCTTATCTGATGCCTGCCACATGTCTTCTTCACGAAGACTGTCATGAGCTAAGGCACCATTCACGGGTTGGCCATCGATGATTTCAGTCGCACGCTGCAGCGGCGTCGCAATCTCTCCGTCTTTGCCCTTGTTGAATGAATCGAGCAGATCACCCTCAATACCTTGCGGCACATCGGCTTCTAGATAAGAATCTCGCGACGTGTCACCAGCGAATAGCCCAAGCCATCGAGCAGCGGCAACGCTCGTAGACGCGGCTGGAGATGTAGATGCCGACTCTGATTGCTGGTGCCCTACCCAGTCATAGCCTGTAAAGGCTTGGGGCTGCTGTATGCTGCCATTGCAAGGTAATCCAGAAGGTTCACCAGTGGTATGTATGTCTAGATGGGTCGTAGCAGAGGGTGATAGTATTGTTGTCGTTGTACCTCGTGACTGGACTTCGGCGACAGAGAGCACGATGCGGAGCAAGTCACTCTGTGAGCTGCTTATTTGACCTAACTGCCGGAGTATCTCGAGAGTCGCAGGATCAAATCTGTGGAGACTCTGACATAAGCATACCTGAATGTGATAGTCTGAGGCAACCTACGTAGAGTGGTCCTTCTCGACATCGTCATACGAACAATGGATGTTGATGGACGCACAGAATCCACAAGTGGGCCGTACATTATCGCATTTCGTCTTCCTCCCACGGCAGACGTGGCAAGCCTTCGAGCTTCTCTTACGGGGATACCGCGCCTCCGAGGACGAGTTGGCAAGTCGCTTCTGGGGCCCTGGCCCATCGTCAGGTGCCGTTCTGGTCTGCAGAGACATGCAGTCTGCGCGGGACAACAAATTCAGGTGCAGTGGGATTACGTTACGCCCGGGCCCGGGTATCTCTCGAGAACCAAAACTAGAGTTAGATTATGCTCGGGGCCAGCGGACAGTCTGTGAGTATGAATCTCAAGTACGTGATGTTCAGGTGATGGGTGAAGCAGGGTTCGGGGATGGTCGGCTGAATACGCGGGGTACGATTGGTCTCGACCCAAGTCCCCAGCTTGAAGACTGGGACGACACGAACTCCGCCTTTTACTAAAAGTCTTGGCTTGCAATTCACTGGGCTGTCTCATAGACGCTAGCTTCGCATTGAATCAATGCCGTTGCGCCTCAATGTGGTGCCCGGGGATCATCGGGAAAAAGCATGCAGCAGTTATGTCGCGAAGGAGATAGAAGCTCGGGGTGGCCTAATTGGCATAACCATAAACGGGGTATGCCTAAGTTCTGCCCAAATCGCTGTTCGGTTTCTTTTCAACTTCACGTACTCGAGTCTTTCAACATATTTGTAAAGGTCTCGTACTGATAGGACTTCTTGACACTTGGTTACCATGGGGGATTTGGGCCTTCATTCGTACATGGCAGCTGCTGCAAACAACAATCACATCAATGGATACAACCATGTAACTTCATGGCAGCAGGCTCATTCGATGGTCTTGCCTCGAACTTTCACGACTGATATTTTGGTTGTAGGTGGCGGTCTAGGCGGAGTGGGTGCTGCGTTAGGAGCGCTTCGCAGAGGCCATCGTGTCTTCATGACTGAAGAATACGAATGGCTCGGCGGCCAATTGACAAGCCAAGCTGTGCCTCCTGACGAACATTGCTGGGTCGAGCAATTTGGAATTACCCGTTCATATCGGGCCTTGCGCGATGGTATTCGCCAGTACTACCGGGATCATTACCCCCTGACAGAAGAAGCCAGGCAGAGACCTCAGCTCAATCCCGGCGCTGGCCACGTGAGCAAATTATGCCACGAGCCTCGAGTTGCTGTCGCCGTCATTGACAGCATGCTTATGCCATATCTTGCAAGCGGGCAGCTCGTAGTGAAGAAGCGCACGAAGCCGGTCTCATGCCAGGTGGACGAGCAGCAAGTTGTTCGCAGCGTCGAATTCCGCCAGCTGGGTAACGATGGAAGAGAGAACTTTACAGTTCATGCCAGCTTCGTTATTGATGCCACCGAGCTAGGAGACCTTTTGCCTCTCAGCAACACCCCTTATGTGACCGGTTTCGAGTCTCGAATGGTTACTGGAGAGCCAAGTGCACCAGAAGAAGCACAGCCGCAGAACTCTCAGGCCGTGTCTATCTGCTTCGTGGTAGATCACATTGAGGGAGCGAATCACACCATTCCAAAGCCAGCAAGCTACGATTTCTGGCGTAGTCGTCACCCAGATTTCTGGGGCGCGCCGCTCCTTGGCCTCAAAGCTCCGCACCCTCGGACACTTGAGATTGTCGAGCGAGAATTCACACCAAATCCAAATGACGACCCTGCGCTTGTGATTGCGGACCAACGCAAATCGGGCGGTGATATGAATCTGTGGACCTTCCGCCGCATTGCGGCCCGCGATAATTTCACCCCTCACGCGTATCCATCCGACATCTGTCTTGTCAATTGGCCAATGATTGACTATTTTGAAAAGCCAATCATCGATGTTGAAGACCACGAACTTGAAGATCGCCTAAGCGCCGCAGCATCGCTATCGTATAGCATGTTGTACTATCTGCAGACTGAGTGTCCAAGAGCAGATGGGAATGGTAAAGGTTATCCTGGCTTAAGACTCCGGGGTGATATCACAGGGACAGAACATGGACTGGCAATGGCGCCTTATATCCGCGAGTCGCGACGTATCAAAGCTGTCACGACAATCGTTGAGCAGGACCTATCCCTAGAAATCCGAGGCTCTAAAGGGGCAGTGCGGTATCCTGACAGCGTTGGCATAGGCATGTACCGCATCGACTTGCATCCATCCACCGGGGGTGACAACTACATTGATGTTGCATGCTGCCCGTTTCAGATCCCCCTCGGGGCCCTGATACCAGTTGGTCGTCCTAATCTGCTCGCAGGTTGCAAGAATATTGGGACTACACACATCACCAATGGCTGTTACAGATTGCATCCTGTCGAATGGAACATTGGAGAGGCAGCAGGTTTGCTAGCGGCGTATTGTCTGACGACGGGGCTTACGCCGCATGAGGTTCAGGGGAATACGCAGTTGTTTTCAAAATTTCATGATGTGCTTCTTAGTGAAGGAATCGAGACAGCGTGGCCAGATGTCTCCGGATATTAAACACGGAGGTGTTGAGCTACCAAACTTGGCGAGAAGTATAAGCTAGATACAATAAATACATAGAATGTTCGGAGATGAATATACAGCAAGACTTAACTAGTGCTCCTGTCTGAATCTTGGTGATCTGTGTTGGACGAGAGTCAAATCTCGGAAACCTTGCGACCTGTCATTGTGATGGGTGCGGGATTTTCGTTCCTGGTCCTGCGGACATCTTTACTCTCCCCCACACCGCCTTCTCGTCATATCAAATCTTTCGTATTCATCCCCACAATCGTAGCCATGTGTTCGTCTTGGGCGAAACCTGGGGTATTCTGCGGGGATCCTCGGTTGATCAACATAACGCGGGGGCGTATTCAGCCACAAGCATCTTCGGGGAGTGTCGGTTTGGGCCCGTCTCTTCATCAAATTGTCTCTTTGGTCAATATCACCGATGTTCCTCACAGAAACAGAAGTGCTTGTGGGAGCCTATTCACATATTTAATCATCACACCGAACTGATCATATCACAGAACCCTAAAGTCCACCAGAGACATTGGTTTGAAGTCTTCACATTGCATATTCTACATTAGGATTTCGTGATCAAAGCTACAGCATACAAGATGTTCAGACTACTCGGATACGCAATCATGGCAACACTCGCCAGCGCTCAGGTAATTAGTCCACCGAGCGGCTGGCCAGTGTTCAATTACCAGGGTGTCATCACCGACAAGACTAAATTGAAATACAACCCGACTGACGAGTTCATCTTTCCCAGCGTCTTCCACACGGAGGGGAAGTTAGCCAAGCCTTTGGGAAAGTGGTATCTTTACTACGCACCGCATGAGAATCCTGGTGGAATATCCCTCATGTATGCTAGTACTCCCGACGGCCCCTGGACTGAGTACGCCAATAATCCAGTCATCAAGAATGTGTGGAGTCCATACTATAGCGTGCCACACGTGTCGAGCCCCGACGCCTATTGGAATGCAGAAGCCGGCCGTTTGTGGGTGTACTTCCACGGCACCAATGCTGAGACACGGTGGGCAGAGACTGATGACGGCGTGAATTTCGAATACGGCGGCATAGCTGTGACTAATGCCATGGGAGGAGTAAATGTCACAGAGTCAAGTTATGCGCGTGTTTTCACCCACCCCGACACCACTTCAAACTACAAGTACGCCATGTTATATATGGGAAATGAGAAGGACAACAAGCGCCGTATACGACTTGCCGAATCGGTGAATGGAAGAAATTGGACAGTGGATTCGAAATATGTTGTTGCGCCGGGATCTGAGGAAGCTGGCAATGTATCCGGTCCGAATTTGTGGGAGTTTGATGGACAGCTCTACGTTCTGTACCACGCCTCGAGCGGCAAGAGCTATGCTCGGACTATCGACAAGACTCTGAGAAATGTCGGCACCAAGCCAATCTTGCTTCACAAATCCAGTGGAGTTGGTAATGACACAGGGCGTGTGGCCTCGCCAGATGTTATTGTGTACGGAGGAGAGACCTATCTGTTCTACGAGGCGGGTGACCGACTTGGAGCTACCATCGCTTGGGCTAAGACTTAGTCATATGCTCGTGCCGCAATTCCAGTCGGAAGAGATAGCTGAGCTGCGAATGTTCTTTTTCTTCCTAAACCTGTCTAATGTCATCTTGGGAGAGATGAGACAATCCAATGCTAGCATCTCCATGATAGCTACAAACCTACCAAATGCTAATTAAACTTATACAAAACGACTACGATTCTTAGGTGATAGTGATGCTTTACCAGTATGCGTGAAATGTGAATGTCTCAAAGCCTGATCGTATGGCTATCAGCCGACCACAAAAATCCCTGGGATGGAAAATCATAGGTGTCTGGAGGAAGCACTTTAACCTATATCTAAGCCATAGACAGACGGTGACGCTCATACCAGTCTACAGCAATTGGTATATTCGATGGCATTGCTTTGATGCTATCCTTTTCAGTCGGTCGATAGTATTTTTAGAGGTCTTCCCCAAGCCTCGGACTTCGGATCGAAGTCATTTGCTGATGTGAGAAGGTACCTACTAGCACAGGTTAGGCACAATGTCGGTGATTTATAACAGGGCGATGGTGTGTGCAAATGGGAAGCCAGTTGACAAACGGGCCGAAAATACGACAGGGGTGCACAGCGCAGGTCCTCATCATGACTATGAACCAAAAAGAATGGCCCAGATGAAAGCAAACTTAGGAGAGCAAAAAAGAACCCTAAAAAGATTGTAAATATTCACGATAAATTGGAAGAATGAAGAAAAAGACATTGTTTGCTTCGACTGCCTCCGTTCGATATATGAGACTGCGCGCGCGAGTAGTACATCTAGTTTGATGAAGTAGAGGTGGCCTCTACTTCTCCAAGCCTTGTATTACGTCCCCACTTAGTCGAGACAGAGCCACATGCATGTTTCAAGCCCATCAATTCGCCTCACATTGAATGGACAATTACTACTCTAGGCTTAGTACAGGATTGGAGGGAAGATTGCGGGGTAAGCCAATATGTTTAATATGTCGACCATGACGGAGTTGTGTGACCACCAACTCCGACCAACTGGTGACAATGGGCCGTTGCAGTTGTGCTCGGAAGAAGATAATCGAATGGGGTAGAGATCCTGGATATTTAGAGATGAATGTTTGTAATAACTGAGGAGAGGCTGTTTCTATGTTCTCGTGTCTCCTGACCTTCCCTGAAGTGCCCCGTTTTTTCCATGATCTATAGCCGTACCGGTCTTCAAACCACCATGTTTACTAGATCTGGCCGAACTTTTGGCCTCCTCTCACTCTTTGGACTGTCATTAGTTCAGGGGCACTCTGACTCCTTCTACTTCAAGCGCGGTTAGTTTTCTCTCACGGAGTAATACCACCAGTTATAACTCACACTAGTGAAGCGGTCAATCAAACGACTGATTCAGCAGATCTGAAGACTTGGTGGCATTCGACAGGAGAAATCAACACGGAAACTGCTGTGCAACCCGGAAATGTCCGCCAGTCTCACATGTACAATGTGCAGATAGCAGCGTCTTCGGCGCCGAATGATTATTACGATTCATTTGTATATGAGACCATCCCACGGAACGGAAACGGAAACCTCTATGATCCTAATCAACCAGGATATTTCTGTGGACAGGGCGCGCCCTGCAGCGCAGACGACCAAATCACGATCGAGCCTAGTATTGGGGCCGATATGGCCTGGACTCAATATCTCACTAGCAAAGACACCATCGTGAGGATCACTCGTAGTGACAATGGCTTGGTCGACCCTTCAAATGTCATCATCCGGCCAACTTCCCTTGGATTCAAAACGAGCCTTAGTGATAACGCATTGCTAGTCACCGTGCCATTTAATAGCCGAGGCTACCGCTTCTCTGTTGAGTTTCAAGATAATTTATGGGCATACCGGAGGGCCAATCTAGATGCCGACTCGTATTACGTGCAGAACAAAAACCCAAGCGGCGTCAATTACGTGCCTTCATATGATGCAACAAACAACCCAATCGTCGGTGTAGAACCTCTCAATGCACTCATGATTTTCATGAGCCCTTTTCCGAGTAGCGATAAGATACCGGATCTAAATTCCGCCTACATTGTTCCTCAAGGCTTAGTCAGTGGTCTCGATCAGATTCAGGATTCTGTCGTCTACTTTGCACCAGGCGTGTACTGGCTTACAGGCTCTGCTCAAGCTATTCTTAGCGATAAAACTACCTGGGTATACATTGCTCCAGGTGCTTACGTCAAAGGGGCTATTCAGTACATGAGCAACTCCGGAACACTTCAAGCAACAGGCTTCGGTGTACTGTCTGGTGAACAGTACGTCTATCAAGCTAATACTCAACAAGGCTTCAAGAACATCAAGAGTGACGACTTCTCGGTGAAAATGTGGAGAGCGCAGTCCTCTCAAGGTGCAAAGTGGACTGTTCACGGGTTGACTCTTAATGCGCCGCCATTTAACAGCATGGACTTCTATGGCACCGATCTCACATCTTTCAGTGTAGACGCTTCCGACTACAAACAAGTTGGCGCCTTTTTTGGGCAGACAGACGGCATGGAAATGTATCCAGGATCATATGTCCGGGATGCTTTCTACCATGTTGGAGATGATGGAATTAAGGCATACTACAGCAACGTAGTCTGTGAGAGAATGACTATTTGGAAAACTAACAATGCCCCTATTGTTCAATTCGGTTGGTATCCGCGGACCATCGACAATCTCACTGTCAACGCAATTGATGTAATTCATACTCGTTATATTTCTCAAGGAACGCCCTGGCCTCGAGCGCTTGTCGCCTCTGCCGCATCCTATGTTGATCAGGATTCCACCAAGACTGCGGATACTACCCAGCGTGTATCGAACTTCAAATTCACTAATTGGCGCTGTGAAGGAATTTGCCCTGCTATTTTGGCGTTCAACCCTCTTGAAAATATTGATACGATGCTCTTCCAAAATATCAGGATTGAAAAGCTTCACTCATTGCTAGTTGGCGAAAGCACCATTCGCATTTTCACTGATGGGAGCGGCAAAGCTGTTGCTCTTGGCAGTAATTCTGCAGACGGACTGGGTCTGATTATCGAGAATTTCACAGTTGGATCTACTAAGATATCCTTTGATAACAACAACTGGCAACATGACCAACTTGGACGGCTGAACATCGATGGGTTTTGGGCATCTCACTGGACCGTTCGATGAGAATATCCCATACATCGTCTCCACGACTTCCTTCTAGTACATTAACCTTCCCCCATAACATATACCATGGGGCACTATAGTAGTAAAAGAAAACATCAACTCAAATATCTGTCATAGGCACTGTAGCATGAGACTGTAAGCCTCATTTCTGTCATTCAACGAACTGATATATCGAATCAATATGCTTGATGTAATCTAGTAAAAGACCTTGACTTTTCAAAGCCTTCAATTATCTGGTCCTTCAAAATGTTGGCGCTCGGCGGGCGTTAACCGCTTGCTCAAATGCGTATGCCAACTTTATCAACGCTTGATCTTTCAATGGCGGTCCCACGATCTCCAATCCAACCGGAACATCCTCTTCAGTAAATCCAGCAGGCACGGAAATCGCTGGCCAACGAAGCTGGCTAGCAATACCTATGTTTAACGGCAAATATGCCCGCAACATTCTTGTGTTAATTTCTGCGGAACGTGGGGGAGGGATCTTGACCGAAGGGAATATGAGCGCCGAGACATTATGCTTATACATCTCGGAAAGCACTGACCGCTCAAACTCCTCGCGGATATCGACTTGTTTTCCATAGTCCTTGTCCTCATAAGGGCTGACAGACCCATTCTTTGCAACAAACGGCAGCATAACATTTCCCTTTGGTACCCTTCTACTAGATACTAGTTCAGCCACACTGATTTCAAACGTAGCTGTCAGGAACTGATCAAGATCGAATTTGGATCGTGATAGAAAGAGAGAAGACCCTTCAAGAAACTCTTTCAATTTTGGGAGTTCGATATCGATGATCGTTACTCCTGCTGTTTGAAAGGACTTCAATGCCGCCTCGATGACCTCGTTCACTGCTTTGCCTTCGTCTGATTCTGGACTGCCGAAAATTGATCGAATCGCCCCTACTCTTGGATTGGTGCTTTCAAGTTGTGTCTCTAGATTTGCAGCGTAGCTCCCTCCTAATATCGGACTTGCTCGAGTATGGATGCCTGTTTGTGTGTCTTTCTCATCGAAGCCAACCAGAGCATCCAGCATCAAAGCCACATCTTTGACGGTCCGTCCCAAAGGTCCTAGCGTGCTCTGCCCCAAGACACCAGCAGAAGTTCCATGTTTACTAATCAAGCCAACTGTTGGTCTTAGTCCAACGACATTGCAGAATGAAGCTGGAATACGTATCGATCCTGCGGAATCGCTGCCCAAGCCTACAACGGCCATATTCGCTGCAATAGCTGCCGCTGTTCCACCGCTGGATCCTCCGGCGTCTCGTTTAAGATCGTATGGATTACGAACACTTCCTAGTAAGGATGAATTTGAGAAGTAATCAGTGCCCCAATCTGAAGTTGACTTCTTAGCTTATTCGCCTTGTACAAGAGGTTTTATATAAACATGTCTCACCAGGGAGCGATGCTTTGGCAAGAATGATTGCACCAGCTTCCTTTAATCTTGTCACTACAGTCGCATCTTGTTCGGGTATGAAATCCTTTGCGACAACGGAGCCAAAAGTCGTGGTAAGACCTCGAGTCATCACATGGTCTTTGATGATGATGGGAATTCCATGAAGTGGTCCAACGAACTTGTCATCTTTTGCGAAGGCAGCATCAATTTCTTTTGCCTGCTCAATGGCATTCTTGTTAATGGCAGCAAGCGCGTTTAGCTTTGGACCATTATCGTCGCGATCTATCTTCTGTATGCGCTCAAGATATGAGCCGACGAGTTCTTCGACAGTATAGGCCTTTTCCAGGTAAGAGGCGTGAATACCGTCGATGGTGAGCTCTTCGAGGTATTTGATAGCCATGTTAATGGACAGCGTAAATAAGAGCTTCAAGGTGTGAAGTATAATAAAGACTAATGGAACGAACAAGAGTGGGTGTGTTGTATGATCTGTTGCTACCTCAGTGAAAAACCGTGGCCTTCTTATAGCACAATTCTCATGCGGTCTTGAAGAGGTAAGCTTTTCTTGCGATCCTCCACTAATACATTCTGCTCAATAAATTGATTCATCAATTTAGGTTGTCATAGCATCTTAAACACGAATCGTCTCTTCAATAGATGAACAAGTTTCGGTGTTTGGTGAATAAACCGGCGCTAAACCAAAACCCGTAATTTGTATATCCGTGTGTGATTGGCTTAGAAGGGACTAGACTTGCAAAATCTGGCGGACCTTAAGACCTTAACTCCACAACATACCTCACAATCACTTCAGTTTAACTTCTAATAATGGGACATGGCAAGCCCGGGGATTATTTTTACGAATGTACTCATGCCAAAGTTCACGCAATAAGCAACTCTTCCATACTTAAACAATCGATCATAAATTCGCCATGAACTATATGTAACGAGCGGGCAAAGCTCACTCATAGGCTTTCCATTTATAAGGAGAGTAAGTTTTAGTCTACACAACATTTACTCGAAGTTTCATCAGGCTCGATAAACGCCATACTCCCAACCCCTCATTCTTCAAAGCCTCTAGACAATCAGATCAGTGCCGACTGCACGTTGTTCACATTTCTTCTCGAGATGACTTTATTCGAGCCGCCTGGCTGGTTGGATATTCATGCGCACTTTCAGCTTCCAATATCGCTTGAGGAAGCCCAAAAACGTATAAGCTACTATCACCAAGCCAAATTTATGGTCGATAGTCCAGTGCTTTGGAATGCGGACGAGGTCCTGCAATATAACGATACTGCCAACATCCAAATGCAAATGCTCTCTTGTATTCCTGTTGGTCTAGAAGACCTGAAGCGGACAAACGATTACGGGCATCGACTCGTGCAGGAGCATCCTACTCGTTTTGGGCTGCTGGCTGCACTACCTACGGACAATGCGGATGCATGTCTTGAGGAGATCGTTCGTACATATTCTTTCGAGATTCTGCCGGATGGTTTTGCAGTCACTACATTTCGAGATGGCTGCTACCTCGGTGACGCGCGTCTTGACGTCGTATGGCAAGAGCTAAATAAACGAAAAGCCGTTGTGCACATTCACCCGAGCGCAACTTCTCCTCCAAACATGGGTCGGCCGGTTCCACTTATTGAAGTCGCTTTCGACACAACTCGAACGGTGGTTGATATGATTTATAACAGAGTGATGAGACACTTCCCAGACATCAAATTTGTGCTGGCACATTGTGGAGGCGCATTGCCAGTTCTGTCGGGAAGACTGGCTCTCCTAGGGACAGAGTCTTGGGTCCCGAACTCTCAAGGCATTACTAAAGAGGACATAAATGAACAACTCGCTAGCCTCTATGTCGACACCGCTGCGACTGCCAAGACAGGCCTCGAGCCAGCTTTGCGGATGTGTGGTGCTAATGGTTGTATCTATGGGTCAGACTGCGGTGTGCCGTGCTCTACAGTGGAAACACTAGAGGAGAATAGAAGGGATGTTATCGAATTTGAGAAGAAGCATGGGATTGCCGTCAACACCATAGGAAATAATGGCTGGGAACTATTTCCAAGGGCAAAGGATCGCGTGCTGCAGGACCAGAAATGTTAACAGTCAGCACTGTGATAAAATTGGCAGGTCATATACACTTATTTACTCTAGATACGGCGACTCAAAATACGGCGCTTAAGGTATATATCAATGATAGGAGCTATCGCTCATGCATTGAGGAGACTACTGACTTATGTTAAAAAGGGTCTGGATGTTGATAGCCTCTCAATTTTGCTCTCATTTGCCTCATGTTACCGCAAGCCGACGTTAGGGAATGAAAGATGTAGGAATCAATGCCATAAACAATGAAATATTCATCAATAGAGCGAATATGTTGTGAATTGGACGGCATCAGGTTTGGTTGTTGGCTTTGGTGACTATCTCAAGCAATCTGCTCATATCGAAAAACCTCCCGGACAGGTGTAGTGATCTTCACGATGTGATAAACTTTAAGCGTTGAAGCTTGTCAAAAGACGTGCAATACAGATATCAATGGTATTATCACGCTTGGTCTAGAATTTATTTGCCCCTTGTCCTGCGCGTCATAATCAGTCCGAGCCCTCGGACTCCTAAAGCGGCTAAACGCTAGAACTGGCCTAGCTAGATCTTAACCACCAGTCACACTATCGATATTTTTGGTGTCACACACTAACTATTTTGAACCCCTTGTATTTGTGGTTGCCTGAAGGGTTTAATCTAACTAAGTGGTGAGGTGCCCTGCGGCTGAGGCGCCGAGGGGGCCCTACCCGGAGGACTTATATGGGGCCACGGGACGGTCCTTGGCGCCCGTCCTTGGCATCTCTGTCAAGCTTTCCTCCCCTCTTGGTGGCGCATCTACAATACCATCATGGCTGCGATGGAGGCCACAACCTATGACAGCATGGACGCGCCTGTGCGAGAAGACAAACACGTCGGCGACAACAACAAGCTGCCCGAATTCGACACTTCTAACGGGACTTTCACGAAGAGCGTCATCGCCATCGTCTTCGGAACCATTTTCTCTCTAGTCTGCATCATCATAGCGATCGTCAGTCTCGACAAAAACCGAGTTTCGCAACTTACGGAACTCAGGTACCGCAGGGTGGTTCTCTACTCGACATCATTCGAAGCATTTTCGCTGCTCATCAATCTTGCGCTCACCCTTGTAACCGACAGTCTTTCCTTTGTGCAGTCCGTCTCGCTGCGATGGGCTCTCGCGGACGAGGGCCGACTGGAGTTCAATACGAACATTCGTCTCTTGACGAGTTCCCGGGTGAGCGGACCGAACAAGTGGTGGGTGAACGTGCTCTCCCTGGCGAGCTTGATGCTCTGCTACGGCGCAACGAGTGTTCTTTTCGTGTCGGGGGCCAGAAAAGGAGCGGAGCCATCGGCGGACGTCGCGTATGACATGTGCCTATGCTGCAGTCCAGTGTGTGCAAATATGGTAGCTCTAGTGGCACTGGGTATCGGACTTGCAGTACAGACTGCCATCGCAGCATGGTGCCTGGTGGCAAGCCGGCGCACAAACACGCATGGGCAGACGGCTGTTCCCACGTGGAGTACCAATCCACTGAACGCGACATTGACGGCTCTACAGCGCGGCCTCGTCACTCATCAAGCTAGCCGCTGCATGGTGTCTGTTCACCGACGCAACGACGCCCCAGAAGGCGGAGTGTCTCCGACAGATCGGCAAGATGATGCATGGAGCGTGCATCGAGCAGTGCGCTATGTGGTCTACTTCCTTTGGGGCTTGGTTGTCGCTGCGATCGCTTGGCCAATCATCATTGCAGCCGTGGTCGCGGAATACAACGGCGGTCCTGCGTTCGCTTGGGTGCCAGACGACTCGAGTGCAGTGGCGCTCGCAATGTCTCCGGCGGAGAACATAGGCCAGGCGGACAAAGCCACGACTAAAGGCGCCTATTTCTCCTTCACGGCGGAGCTGATCTTGGGCTTGCTGTTCGTCACCGTGATCCAATCCTTGCAGACCGCTGGGTTACACTTCACGGAGCTGGTAGTAAATCTGTCGCGCGACGAAGCAGCCTGGAGACGGGCTACCAGCAAGAACGGTGCCACATATCAGTCTGAACCATTATGGGCCGCCGTGACTAGCTGGGAAAACTGGGTTTTGTTCATCGCCAAACCCGTATTGCACTGGATAATTGGACAGAGTCTGTTCGCAACTGTCGGTAGAGTCGAGTTGAGGTCAGGTGATACCAAAGGAGGCATGTTCTTCACTATGTCTTGGGTTAGACTCATTGTCTTTGCGGCATGCGCAATCTTCATGGCCGTCTTTGCGACATATCTGGCATTGCGCAAACCCAAAGGGCCGCAACCAGCTGCTTGGGGTCATTTGCAAACTCTCGCAGACTTGATAGACGACTGGACTACAAGTAAAGAGGGCAAGTTTTGGTGGGGGGATAAAACAGGCTTGTTGGCTGGGACCAGCGAGACGGACATGATACGACATGCGGGCATGAGGAAGGAGAAGGAGAAGTTGAAGCCCATACTCACGGGCTACACATATGCAGGCATGAACCGGGAACTGAACGATTGATCGAGCATCCCAGCGATCCAGAGGAAGAGTAGCCCGGGGTTTCCTGTTGTGACAGTGGAAACTGTATGCTAGTCGATGATGATTAGAGTTCATACTTAGTCCCACGATGGCTAATCATGTTTCCCAAGTGGCTATAGGTGAGGTTCAGTGACGGCTCAAAACCATATTATCTCTGCCCTATGGATTCTGAAAGCCCATCGTACCCCTTAATTGCCGAGCCAGAATACGCTTTGAAGCACGGCAACATGCCTGTTCAGCGTATTTAAGGTCAGGACGCCACATTGTTTTCCAACCGCTACCCAGATGTCGATTCTCTTTCATTCACTCGCGAATGACGCTGTTTGAACCAGCTCCAGTCTCGCAGCTGTTTAAAAGTTGATTGATATCGCAATTTCTTTTGGCTTGTCCTCAACCTGCAGTAAAGATGTTCTCTGCGGGGAAAAAGGGGGCAGAATGCACTGTATTGTCATGCTCAAGCCCTGTTAGTCTCCCACTCCACTGTCTCCACTCGCCGAAAACTGCTAATTAACCCCTCTCAGTATTTCATTCCTTGTCCACCATCCGAGTGAACGTGTTACCAACACAAACCATTCATATCTACTTCATCTAGTTCCCAGACGCCATAAGCCGCTTAGTGACTCTACGGCCCTGGACTCTCCGAAGGGCTGGGACACATCAACTGCTCAACTAGGCAGTATACCCACGTCCCCATACCGCCACCGTGTCGCTCTTCCCTGTTGGGATTTGAGCAGAACTACCTTAGTCATGGCAGTTTGGCGCAATTTGACTCTAGATGATATCGAAGGGCTTTTACGTGTGGCGGATCAGGTCCATCCAGACCTGCCAGAGAGTGACTACGTGTTTGCGGAGCGCGTCAAGTTATTCCCGCAGGGCTGCTTAGCCCTCGTAGAAGACGGCGAAGTCTGTGGCTACGCCATATCGCATCCCATCCGAAACCGCCAACCACCCAATCTAGATAGCCTGCTTGGCGAAATTGCACCTGATGCAGACCAGTACTATATTCACGACGTTGCTGTCTTGCCTAGATTCCGCGGCCAAGGATTCGCGGCAGAAGCGATTAAGAAACTGCTCGAAATTGCCAAACACTATCCAACAACTTGCCTAATTTCCGTTTATGGTACCGCACCTTTCTGGGGCCGCTTTGGATTCACACCTGAGCCAGTGAACTCGGCTCTGGCCGAGAAGCTGCGAAATTACGGAGATGATGCAACTTACCTCTCACGCCGAACCGAATGACTGAGCTTTGTATACATCATGCATGGCTTCAAAGAACGGGCGGTGGACTGTGGGGACAGTAAGCCCCGAAGGATTACACACGAGGGTTACATTGAATGTGCAAGAAAAGTAATCATTGATCTTTATTCTAAGAAAATGTCAAAGAGATTGGACTAAGGCGAGCTTTGCACGATTTGTCAGCTTTGTTATAGTGAGACTTGCAATTGGGTGATAGCTTATGCTACTTCTTCTGCTTCTCGTGTTTTCCTTGATTAGTACTGGTTCAGTAAACTATTTCCTTTTGGGCCTGATCTGGATCAAAGGGTCCTTAGACGCTGATATCCCGTCGACGCCTCCACTATTCGTAGTTAGACTGAACGCAATCTGACGCTGTTTAGCAGCATCGCCACTTGATAATGTTCTGACTTTTAACTTCCTCACCCAATGGAGCTTACGTTGTGCATTCGTCCAACACTCAGGTCTGCAATGTGGGCTTGGATCGTGGAGGCAATTGGCTTGCTTAAAAAGCGGTGCAGAAGATCGTCTTCGTCTTCGTCTTCTAGATAGCCTACTCAAATTTCTTGAATTGCTCCTCATCACTGGGGGTTTTAAATTGGATAGAGATGTCCATCATCCGCTAGACGAGGCGATATTGAACATCTATGGCCTTGCCGTTTTTATCAGTGAAGACGTGAGTGTGTAGGTATTGGCCTCATAGTA
This sequence comes from Phaeoacremonium minimum UCRPA7, assembly GCF_000392275.1. Taxonomy (NCBI): domain Eukaryota; kingdom Fungi; phylum Ascomycota; class Sordariomycetes; order Togniniales; family Togniniaceae; genus Phaeoacremonium; species Phaeoacremonium minimum. The sequence goes on along the minus strand of NW_006921234.1, from coordinate 370,808 downwards.
AGTGATCATTCCATGATAATAAATCACCTTCACGGGTCCCAGAGACACCGCAGCTAAAGGCCGGCCCGCAAAAAAAGCTCCAAAAGCAGCTGCTATTTTGTTGAAGACATCCTGTCCCTTGAAGCAGTGACCATTTCCAGCCTGAGCTTTCTCGAAGGCGACTTGCATAGTGGCGAAGGCACCGAAGATACTAATAGATACAAGAAACCGTGTCCGCCCTCCATTACAAATCCACTGGACGAGTGACTGATGAATCTGTGAGTGTCTTTGTTGATTTGCTAATGGATTACTAGGGCTTTGGGGTAGCAATGCCATCCGCGAGGGTTGCATGGTAAGCCTCCGCCATCAGAAAAACCGACCCACCAATCGCCTGAAGGCCTTGTTAAAACGCGTCGCGATTGAAAGTGCCCTAGCCTGGTCAGTTGACTTGAGCACTCCATCTGCGAGGAGGCTCTTTCTATGCGTTATTAGAAATAGGGATCAAAATTAAGAAGTGCCTCATGCTCAAGTGAAAAAGTCTGTTAATCGTCCTGCCCAAGTGTCTGGGTTTCCAATTCCATTTTTTATCATTCCGTATGTATCTGTGTAGACATTCGCAAGGTGCCTTGATTTACGTCAGATTTGGCTCCGTGTTGTACCAAAAGCTTTCTTATCATTTCCTTCGCCTTGAGTCGCTCACCCCTGGCTTCTTGGCAAATTTGCAGAGCGTTTCGGCCTTCCAAAGCGCCAAAAGCCTGCCCTTCACGATCATACATTGAAAGCGGCCTAATTCCAGTTGGATTTCCTAGCCTTTTGGGATCCGCTCCGGCGCCAAGCAGGATTTCAACTGCCTCGTAATCCAAACGGCTTGCAGCTATCTGTAAAGGTGTTATCGTGCACAAAGCTCCGTTTGGATCCGCGCCAAGCTCTAACATACGATCCAGAATGCGTCTCGTTTCGAACGTGTCATCCTCATAAATAGGACACGACACCAAAAAGGAATGAAGAGCTGTGGCATGCTCACGTAGACTTGAAATCTGGTCTAGAATGATCTTCAACGGTCTGTAACAATGAGGTCGATGCTTTAGTATTTGGATGAAGAAGTCAATCATTGGCCCATCAAAATCGTAGCTCCTGGTGCTGTTTATTTCGTCATTAGTGAGGTTCAAACTGAATTGCAACGGTATCCGCGTTAATATTTCGACGTTTTCTGTCTTTTTTGACAATTCCTTCACTAAGCTTTCTGGATCCTTACACAAGATCAGAATCAAAAAGAGGAGCGTGGCGTTAGATATGGCAGGACTGGGTTTTGTCTTCCATCGCAGTGTCCAGAAATCATATAAGCTAAGTTTGTTATGGTATCGCGTGCCCAGAGCACATAGATCTTCGCAGTCACTTAGAAACCCCAAGATGCGCTTTATTCGACCGGACGAGAAGTCCAGCAAGTCGAATGTTCGAGCTTTTAGATCCGTATCAGCAACGATCTCGTGTGAGTGGGTGCACACAGAGAACATCGACGAGATAGCGCAATACGAAGGGAAATGGCTGCTCAAAATCTCAATACACCTAGTGTTGGAGGGCTGTTGGGTGTTCCAATATGCTAATTCGAAGCGAAGTGCGTTCGAGATTATTATCCTCAAGGGTTCTGGCTGGAGCTGATCTTTGAGCTTAAAGTCTGTGGCCACGCTGTCTGGTATTCGATTCGAAATCAAGTACTCTCGCACAGTGTAATGCGCAAATGATACCACTTGACAATTGTGGACAGAGTCGAGCGTAATGTTGTGGAACCCGGTTCCTGCTGAAATATTGATCAGGCAGCCACAGGTCTCCGGAAGGTACACTTCATCAATTAAGTCCATTGCATCTGCTTTGCTTGATCCGTCGTCTCCGACACCGATAGCTTGAAGTAGAATGGGCAGAGAAATGTTCTTGCCGTACAGCTCGTTATGGAAGTCAATCCATCTTAAACACAGCTGTACAGAAGGGCGCTCCTCTTCCGAAATCTCAAGAAACATTCTTATTGCAGAAATTCCTGGACCAGCTGAGTGGCTGATGAAAAGGTGGCTGCAAGAATTCTCACAAGTGGTATGAATGCCGGCCCAGTCGCCCGTCCAGGTGAAGTACTGCTGAAGAGTGATTCCCAACTTGAAACATGAACGAGTCTACATTATTGTTGGTGCCCTGAAGGTTTAAGAAACACTTCTATCCGTGCACTGCAATACAGACAACAGTCATGCTAATTGCAAAGCTCGGTTACGAGATTGACAAAGTCTACGTGTTTGGCATGGGCACCGCCGCACCAGTCTTAAAATGAGAGCCGTCAATCTGAGTTACGGAATACTCAATTCATTTCCTTGGTTACAAGAGAAGAATGAAACCTCGGCTCAAAGTCTTGCCGCGGTTCTGCCGTGTGATTTTAACGGCCCTCAAAAGGGCTCGTCGGCAGTAGGGTTGGATTATCTTCCAGCATGATTGCATCCAAATGCTCCGGATCCGCCCCTTTCAGTAAAAGGAGTCTTTTCACTTTAGGGGAGCCATTATATGACGCCCAATGAAGGAGAGTCCACCTATCATCAATATCCTCGGCGCCATATATTGGGCGCCCTTCATGTTCGATGTCGTCAAGTCGAGCTTTAAGATCAGCAGCGTCCCAGAAATAGTCGTCGCCTTCCTCGAGATCTGCATCTCTGCCAGTCTCGGCTAGAACATCCATAAACATCTGGTATCTGTTAGGTCCGATATAATGAGCAATATCAGTGGGTGTCAGTTCCCTATATGATAACTCGGGATCTTCTGGGAGGGGTGCTGGGAGCGTTTTCTGGTTGACATCCAGACCATTCTGCAACACCAATCTCATAACACGAGGAGCACCAAAATAAACACAGCAGTGTAACAGTGTCCATCCGTCACCATCAAGAGATTCATATACGTCAGGCCCAGAATGCTTGACGAGTGTCTGGAATGTGTCGATATTGTCATGGGATGCCGCGAAAAATAGTGCTGTCCAGCCATACCACTCTGCTCGTAAATCAAGCGATGCACCGAGTTGCAAGAATGCCTCAACATCATCTGGCGTTCCTACCGCAGCTGCGCGATGAAACGCGGTCCATCCCCGATTGTCGCATGCGTTGACTTCAGAGAAACCGTTTGCCTGACAAAGACGCATAAAGTCCACTGACTTGTCCATTTTACCATCAACAACCCATAGGTAAGAAAGAACCGAATAGCCATCGCTATCTACGTGCTCGAGGTCTGCACCCCGAGAGAGCAAGATTCTCGCAATGTCAAGTTTGCCTCGGAGGAAGGATGACTGCAAAGCATTCCTTTGGTGCGATTGGTCAGTAATGTGACTTTTCTAGAGAGCGATATGAGATTCATGATTACTAACATGTTGTGGTCTCCATAAGCCATGTCAGGGTCGGCTCCATGTTCAAGAAGAAGACGCACAAGCCGTGCAGATCCGCTATTTATGGCATACTATTCAACTTAGCGGTCTGGGTTGAAGCAAATCAGCTAGTATGGTACACCTACGTCAAGCATTGGCCACCCTGAGGCGGCAATATCATTCCCATGAGCCAAGCCACATGTCAGAAGCTCGCGTGCACTGTCGAAATCTCCAGCTCTACAAGCAACCGCCATGGCTGAATCGGTCGGCACAATGTTCCGAACATGCAACATGTGATCGAAGGAAAAGTCCAGACATGACATGTGTAGCTGGGCAGAGTACAATTTCCCAAGAAGCGATAAGTGCACTGCAGCTCGATAACTCGTGCCTACATCTTTGGGAAGCGTGGCAATATGTGCTGAAAATCCCCATCGGACAAACTGGGATGTCCTCGGTAGAAGTTTACTTGGTCTGGTTATGATCTGAGTTGACTGCTTCGTTTTCGATTTGGATTTGGTGACCTCATTATCGGCTTGTGTCGATTGGTTGATCACTGCCATATTGATAATGTTCTGACCCAGAACATCACCTCTTTCAATCTTGTCCATTGTTGATTGTTGCTGAAGAAGCATTCCATAGATCATATTGCTGAGTCGCCTAAAAAATTGGTTTGATGTCAGCTTGTTGTACCTTTTCGCAAAGTAAGTATCAAGTGAGATGCCTTCCAAGCTTACAGTTGCTCCATCGCTACGATGCCCTGTAGCGTGCTCTCAGCAGACTGGAGTCGCTCTTTGAGCTGGGCCAGTGTATGCTTGTCTTTCATAGCCCATCTCACCTTGCTCTTCCATGTGTGAGGCTCGGAGCGCAAGGGAAAGGAAGTCTCAATGTCTGCAAGAAGATCACGAGCAGTTGACATAGCTTTCAAGAAGGAGCTTTCAGCTGCCGAGTCAGCGATACTTTCCTCTTCGTACGTTGCCTTTTCATTATTCGAGGACTTGGGTGACGCTTTTGCGTCGAGTCCTCTAATTTCCTCTTTCAAGAGTAGCGCATGATTTTGGGCAACATTTAGATCTTCGTCAGCCAATTTGTAGTCATGTCTGAACTGAGATACTACATTGCTGAGCTTAGAGACAGTGTCTAGGATGCCGACAACACCCGCCGTGATTGAGAGGGGGTCCATGGCTCAAGTCTGACTGGAGGCAGTCGAAGCAGTAGGCAATGAGTCCTTGTATGTGTTCCATGAGCGCCGCTGGTATGGTAATCGGATACTGATGATTGCTTCGAGGCGAGACAGATGGTACGGATGCTGCAAAACGTGGTGAATATAATCCGCAAGTGACGATCTCATACCCATGCGCTGAACAGGTTTTCCATTGAAACCTGGCCAAGCGGCACAGTCCTTCGACTTCAGCGCTTGATTTGACACCCAGTCTCACTGAGTAGTTATGGCAGTGGTGTTAGATGTTCAAGCTTTGGAGGAACTTTGGATATAACCCATTAGCCATCATTGAATACAGGAGGCAACGCGTGCCGTCGCGAAAGCGGCTGGGCAAACGGCAACCTCCAATATAATACGGTGAGCGGCATAATTAATAACGAAGCACACATCTGCATCCAGCGCAGGGCCCTCAGAGCCGAGAGCATCGAAAAGCCCCACCTTTAAACCAGGGTTCTGAGATAGCCAACAGAAGGATCATGTGGTGGAGTTCCTCATGGGATAGTGGCAGTTCCTAGTGATAGATACTGCAGCTCTCATTGGTGTTCAATGTCAACAACCGGGTCAAATTGCGTAGTCCTGCATCTAGAGCCGCTGCCACGCCATTTCCAATCGCCGCCGTGGGACTGTCATGCCCGCCTACGCTGTAATGCCATGTGCTGCTTGACTTGATTTCATAACAGTCGTCAATCCGAATTCACACAACTCATGATTTAAGACTCTCAACACTGCTCAATCGAGATAAGACCCTTGGGCAATGGCTATTTTCCGAGCCTCTAGTCGCGTTGCGAGAGATGTCAAATCATCCTGTAATATTGGCGGCTAGTGCGCTTACTAGAAATTGGAAAATCTATTCCAGCCTGTGACATTTTCTAGTCAGTGACATACAGTCATTACTATATATATCCATATGCATCTTATTCACTGTATATGTAGGCGCAACTAAACCTGATAACCTGGAGAACGAGACTGGGAACAGAACAGTGATGTCCCAATACATAGAGGAGGGGCCGATCAATTGTGATCTCGATCGTCGCCTTGAAACAAAGACCCTCTAAGTCCGCGTGCGTAAACCAACGACTGCCAACAGTTCCACCCTTTGCACTTTATCTGCAAAATAATACAGGTGTGGTTTGCTGAAAATGTATCAATGTCATCTTCATCAAGGCCTATCATGGGTTACAAGTATTCTTTACAAAGTTGGGTGGTGAGTGAAGTACCGTCGATGTGCGTTTTAATTGGCTGCGCGTTGCGGCTAAGAAAAGCCTTGAGTAGTGCCTTGCCAGCACAGGTAGTGACTGATAAAATCTCGCTCAACACACATCAAATCGTAATGTTTTCCTACCCATCTACCTTTTGCTCAATGGCGAACAAACTATGTGCTTCAACAAAATGTTAGATGATCAGGCTTTATCAAGAAGAAAGATCTGCATCGTCGGAGCTGGTGTCAGTGGCCTCCGGGCTGCTGAGCTACTTATCTCTGCTGGCTTTGACGTTACTGTGCTCGAGGCACGGGACCGGATTGGGGGTCGAGTACAGCAGAGTGCTCGGCTTGGACTTCCAATTGACATTGGAGCTAGCTGGATTCATGGGACCAAGAATAATCCGTTTGTCTCTCTCGCAGAGAAGGCACGGTCAACGACAGTTGCATGTGGCGCTGTTGACTCTATTTGCGATCAACATGGAGAGTGGCTTGGACGTGAGGCGGCACGAGAGCTCTACGAAGAGGTCTGGCAGATATTAGGGGAAGCCATGGAGACAAGCCGAGCCCAATTCAATTCCATTGACGATTCATCAAGAATGGTCGATGTTTTCAAGCAAGAAGTTGAGCGGAGGTACTGTCACTTAGGAAAGTCGGAAGCCCGAAGGATATTGATGTTGCAGATTGTTGAGATGTGGGGCGCTTTCATGGGTGACGACTTCGAGAACCAGAGTCTCAAGAACTTTTGGTTAGATTGCGGAATAGAGGGAGGTACGTTCATTGCTATACCTGAAAAGTCTAGACAGTACTAATACAGCCTCAAGACAATTTGCTCGTTGTGTCGACATATAAAGATATACTAGCCAATATCTCGCCCCTCCTGTCAACTACAGAGCGTTTACGACTCAACTGCGAGGTCGTACGGATACGGAACTGCCACGACGGCCAAGTTGAGATCGAGGCTGCTGATGGCTACCGGGGAATATTTGGCAATGTGATCGTCACTGCACCCCTAGGTTGGTTAAAACGTAACGAGGACGTATTCTCACCTCCTTTACCTACCAGTATATCGCAAGCCATCCATGACCTTGGATATGGAAATCTTGACAAGGTTTTCATCAAGTTTCCCAAGGCATTCTGGGACTCTCGGATTTTGAAGAAAAATGATGATCTGAAAGTCATTACAAACGGGGCTCTTAGTGAAGGCTTCCCAATCGAGTCTTTGTTTCTCCGGCCACTGTATGCCGAAAGTACAAATCCAGCAAAGTGGAGACAAGAGATTATCTCTTACTCGGGATTGCCCGCGCCATTTGCTCAACCTGTTATCATGTTTTTTGTCTATGGCCAATGGGGCCGGCACGTTACCGGTCTGGTTCGAGGCATGAAGCAGAACTCCGAGGAGTATCGCAGGCTCCTTGACAAGGTATTCCAGCCATACTACTCTAAGCTTCCTGGTTACAACGTTGATTTGTCTGACTGCAACCCGGTGGAGTATTTGACCACCGATTGGCAAGATGATAAATTTGCAGGTTATGGGTCGTTTACAAACCAACCAGTTGGATCAGGCGACTGTGCACATCACTTCCAAGTCTTGAGAGAAGGCATGGGCACGACCCGTGGTATATGGTTTGCAGGCGAACATACTTCACCCCCTGGCGGGCTTGGTACAGTTACAGGGGCTTATTGGAGTGGAGAGGACGCAGCTCGAAGGGTAGCCCGCCACTGCGGGGTCATATTCAACATATAAGAGAACTCATACGTCATTGAATCAACATAAAGTGTTATAAGAGGTTTTAGACGATTAAGATATCGTCGCTGCAATTTTTGTTACCGCACCTCAGATCAAGTCTATATTAAGTCGGAGTTGGTTGTGGTGACCAGAGCAAGTGTTATACGTACATGAAGGCGAGCAGCGGGGTCAAGGGATCACATAAGGCAACCATTCACTGCTGGTGCCTGCAGTGCAGTCGATTTTTGGCATAAAAGCCCACCTTTGCAAATCCGCAACTATCATGTTCTCCGCTGGACAATCATTTTCAGATCTATTGAAATTCAAGATGGCATATTATCGTAACAGCTTGAGGACTTTGCCTGTCGAGATTTTAGTTTCTATATGCGAGTTCATGTGCCCGCACTGCGTGGAAACGATCTATATGGGTGATCAAACGTCGCTTACTCGTCTTTGTCTGGCCTCCAGGCTATTTCGTGATATCGCTCAGCCAGTTCTATTTCACTTTTATGGTGGCTCCCACGGTCTTTTGCGGCACAGGATCTTGCAGGCGGTTTCTCAACGGCCAAATCTTGCAGCAAGCATGCGAATTCTCAACCTGACGGAGGATCGTTCCAACAACAGGACAATGATGTTGAAGAACGAAGATGCCCAATTTTTCGAAGATTTGGCCGCGCACCTCGAATTCAATATCGAACCAGGCTGGACTAGGTTATCCTTGACTCTTTACGAGGGGAACGAACAAGACTACTTGGAGTGCATCGAGGAGACCACAGCTGACATGCTGATCACTTGTCTTCCGAATCTCGAACAACTGGCTTTGCAATGGGACCAGTACAGGAGCCTTGCAAGCCTAACGCATGTTTTACAGCAGGGCCAATGGGATGGTCTTCCATTTCTAAAATATTTACAGCTTGATCATTGGGATACAGAAGGCTGCTTCAACGCATCAACTGTCCGCGGGTTGCTTAGAGCAACACCGAATATTGAAACTTTGAGCATGCAGATGTGTTCATTTTACGAACCAAATGCGAATACGGAAGGTTCTAGTGCAGAGAGGTTCCCTATTTTACGAAAGCTGAAAAGGATTGAACTCTCGCAATGCTCAGTCAGCCCGAGTGGCTTGGCGACCCTCGAAAGTTTCCTTGCTTCTTGTCCTACTATGGAGCAATTTGACTTCGTAGCAGGTCTGGGTGAAACGAGGTGGGCCATGCCAAGGGATGTCATACGTACCTTGCTTACGTGTTCTACAACTCTACGGGGCTTGTCCCTTGATTATAGGGGCATTGGTCCTGATGTACCAATGAGGAGTCAGATCAAGACTTTGCGCGGGTTCTCTTGCCTCGAGGATATATCCGTAGATATGGACTTGTTCTGCACATACTATGCCTCTGACTTCGACAGGTTCCATGAGACCCGGTCTCATGATGACGACTGCTTAAGAAAGCTTCTTCCACAGTCTATAAAGACTGTGCAATTACTCAGCAACGAAATCAGGGGCCCTTGCGAGCAGGACATGTATCAACTTGGCTACGAGTGCTTAAAAGGAGGATTTCCTCATCTCAAATTAGTGAGCATATCCAGGGCTCCAGAAGAGCTTTCCGATATCCCGGCCCCTCTAGTCGAGTTGTTCAATTCTGCGGGCGTGGAGCTCGAACATCTCTTAGATAGCTTAGAGTAGGTTGCAATGAGCTGTAGACTAGAACTACACCCTAGAGATTGCAATATTTACTTCTGTTCATGATGAGACTCGCCTTATAAGTCATATTCAAAGACTAGTCGGGCTAAAGGTTTTGCGGGCCATGCAGCAGCTCTCTGCATACTAGACATAATCTCAGGACAAGTGACAGCTCTGGCATAGAATAACGAGATGATCTGGTAAAACTAAGCCTAATTAGGCTAGTGTGAATATAACTTATAGTATATGTAGGTATAGGTAAGGGTTGTACGAGATACGGAAAAAAAATGGGATTATATGTGCTATAAGGCATCAGAAATTGAGAACATTTTTCTGTTTGAACCTGGTTACTGTGAAGAGAGACAACGGTATTATGTCTCATTGTGTATCTTATGGTGTATTGGACAGAGTGATCTGAGCCAAATCTGATCAAATAAATATGTGTTATATGCATCCCTACTAGCGACACCTTTCAAAGCCGCGATGCACCAGACCAGGGTTGGCGGCGGAGCACAGGAGACCCGAGACTCCGATATAAAACGTAGCACCGTGATTCGCTGGATCAGGCAGGTCGAGCGGTTTTGGCGAGGGAACCCTACCCTGCAGTAACACGTTTTGCTTATCTGCACAAAAGCATCATCTCCTCACTCAGCTGTAGGTTTCCAGCGGTAGGATTCGCAACTGCGCTTGTCAGCTTCAGAGGAAATCATCAGGAGCGATGAGCGCACGGCGCAGCTCAAGCATCTTGATCCCGCAGGCGGCGCGGTCTCCCAATCTGACAATCGACATACCCAATTACACGTTGTGCAAATAAGCCACTTGGTCCAGTGAGTGGGGATTCAGGGGACCGATGGATGCGCTAGATGTGCATGGTAAACTGGTTTATCGAATCCATCTTTCGGTCGCACAGGGGTCGGACAGGAGTTGTCGTGTTCAACACCAAAACAAGGCTCACGACGACAAAGGAGGGGAAATGATACGTAAAGGATTCCGAGCTGCAGGCCTTTTATGGCTCGGGGGTGTGATTCATTCCACAGATTCTGCGGCGTTGGCTAGCTGGTGGATAGAACTTTGTGGCGATGCTGGGAGCGCTCGGGGCCACGACCAGACTTGTAAGGATATCCGGGTTGATTGATAGTAGAAGGAGTGAGAAGGGCTCATTCTTCCGGCTCCTCAGGTGCGAAGGACCCCTGATCATGATGTCGATCAGCTCACTCTAGACTGGGGATCGTATGGTTGCCTTCGTGGATGGCTGCTTGTGATACAGTTTAGGAAGATCAGGACCTGTCCAGATATAAGAGTAAACCTGACGAAGCATTCAGACTTGGTTATGATCTGGACTTCAGGCTGATTACTCGCAGACTCTGCTTTCAACAACTTGGAACGGGCAATTCGTCATGGATCTCTCTTTCAAAGACACCGGCGTCCACATGTTCAACGCGACAAACGCAACCTTGCCCTCCGATACACCTTCGTTCACCACTATATGGTCCCTCCCTACACTATCAACGTGTTTCCTGGCCTTGACATGCTTAGTTCTGGCGTCCAAGGTTGCTGACACTGTTGGGGGCTTGTTCAGCAACGAAATCGCCGCCACTGACGCCAAAATCTTCGCCGCGCTTCCCAAGGTTGGAACTCCGTACAAGGCCGACCGGCTGCGTATTCTCGACTTCCTCGTACCATGGAGCCTGATCGCGCGACTCCGCTCTCTCGTTGACACAGAGAGTCTCCTCGAGGAGGGTTACCAGCGCTTCGGCAAGTCCGGCCAGCCGTTCATCCTGCCATCCCTGTGGTCCAGCACAGGCTGGGTGGTGCTTCCGCGGTCGATGCTACACCTACTCAATAGAAGTCGTCAGCAGCTAAGCACGTACGACACCCTCATCGACGCCATACTACTACAGAGTCTAGGACTTTCCTCGCATGCCGTGGCTCACCGGGACATCTTCCGCAAAAGGCTGAACGCGAGTAACGTTGGCAAGGTGGTCGGCCAGTCTTCGGAAGAGGTGGCACACGCCATCTCGGCTTGCTGGGGGACCGGAAATGACGCTGGCAATGGCGATGATGCTGTGTGGAAGACTTTCGGGGCGTGGGACGTGGGTCAAAAGATCATACTACGCGTCGGGTTGCGACATGTGCTTGGAACGCCGCTATGCCGAAACAATGAGTTCGTCGAGCTCGCCCGCAAGTACGGCGAGACGCTCTCGTCCAACGCCGTCTTCGCCAATGCCCTGCCTCCAGGCATTAGCGCCGTGGCGGGATGGGCGTTGCATACGCGCGCCCGGTTCCTCCTCGCGAAGCTTGACAGACTGCTGATCCCGCACATCGAGGATCGGATCCGTTTATGGCGAGAGACTGACGACGAAGACAAACTGCCCCAAGACACACTTCAACGGTACATTGAGAAGTACGCCACCAAAGACCCAGACGGGCCCGACGCGACACAGATTCTTTGCCGCTCTCTCCTGCTGGCCTTCGTCTCCCTTTTCGGCATGTCCTGGGCATTCGTGCATACCCTACTCCACATATACGGCGCCGACGACAGCCAAGATATCATCTCGACCATTCACGAAGAATGTGCACGCGTCTCTCAGAAGTACGGGGGGACTCTCGATGCGCCCGGTGCCATCGCCGATATGGTCCGGCTTGACTCGGCCATCCGCGAAAGCATGCGCATGTCCGATCCCTTCAACCACTTCCTCTCCCTTGAGGTCCTCGGCGGAGAGGGCCTCGATATCGGTCTAGGCGGCGGACTCCGCGTCCTTCCCGGCTCCCGAATCCACCCCACGTACCCCCTGAGATCGTTCCACATGGACCCGGACATCTACACGAAGCCGCACAAGTTCGACGCCTTTCGGTTCTCGCGGGCCATCGAGGAGGAGAAAGATAAAGCAGACCAGGAGAGGATGATGCGCTGCACGCCCACATTCACCGTCTTTGGGTACGGACAGCATGAATGTGGTGGCCGCTTCCTGATCGACCAGGTCGTCAAGCTGGCGATCGCCAAGATTGTGTTGGAATACGACGTTGAGGTTGTGAGGAAGCCTGGCAAGAGGTGGGCTCTGCTTCAGTGTTACATGCCTCCTATGTTTGCACAGATAAGAATTCGTCGTAAGGAGTGAGTGAAAGGAGATCTACATGTATAATTGCAGACTTTGACTGAACAAGGCCAACCGGGAAGAGACCTTGACTTCAGCTATTTCACCAAGAACATAGAGTCCTCGGAGCTTGCGCCAAGTACATGTAAACAGCTGAGCGTTCTCCGCGTTTCCCCGCATCTTGTGCCTGTTGCTAGTAACGGACGAGTATTCTTTTTCTAGCCTGACAAAGGAAATATTCTCGTTTTCTGTACCCTACCGGCGACGAGTCTGGAGACCGTAAGGCCCGAATCCCATTGACTTGAAACTTACTGACGAAAGCGAACCTCTATTCTGTACATCCATAGGTCCTGTGAATTCTCCGCTTCCGTTCAGAACCGCACTGCTATCAATGCTGGGAATAACAGTACGGTTCTTGGGTGCTGCCGTGCTCGCGCCGAACACTCGTCTTATTCGTCGTCCCCACCTCAGGTTCAAGATCTGGGCCAAACCGAATCGCCACCTTTGTGACCTCGAATCGGTAGACGTGGAAATCTTGCGCCCATTGCTGGATAGCGTAGTAGTAAAGATAGATGGTCTATCGCTTGGATATCTCCGGAATTTCTTCTCTAGGAGCAGACCTGACTCATCTTTCAGCGGACTGTAGATGAACTGTAAGCAAAATGTTAGTCCTAATGATCTGGAAAGAGAGAAGAAAAAGTTTCACGGAATCTTTACCTGCGTAATAGTGCTGATAATATCAGGATGAATCGGGTCGTGTATTCTCTTCCAGGCTCCGGTAAATGTGTTCCAATGATTTCGAACAGTTTCGACACGAGCCTCGAGATTCTTCGTTCCTTTGATGGCTATAGCTTGTATGCGTATGAAGTCTTTCAAGACTTCTACCATGTATGCGAACTTCACATCGTCATATTTGATGTATTTAAAGTAATTAAGGCATGTCTGAGCCTTCTTAGTTTGAATAGAACTGTACGACCTTAGCTGAGATTAAACACCACACTGGAAGGTAAATACACTGTCCAGCGCTCTAGCTGTCTCTGGTGATTCTTCTTGGTTACTGGCTCGATTGCCGGTAAGATACGATCGCTATTCATAATTGGTGGGACTCGGTTTGTATCCTCTGGAGACGGCGAGCTCGACGAAGGTTTTCTTGGCCACTGCTGAAGGAGGCGGGCACGAGATGACTCTTGAGGACTGGAACACCACCGGCCTCGAAAATTATGACACCCAAGGTGACACGCATAGTCGGCCAGAGAGGACATTATATAGTTCTGTCTCAGCGTACTTCTCCTTCGGAGTCCTCCTTGCCAGACCAGCTGGTCAAGGTACCAAATTTGGGCATGCTCGACCACCCCTGCATACAGATGGTCTCAAGTGAAGAAGTACTCTACCTCGTTGAAATCCGTGGACCAAGAAATATACCCTATGTACAATCTTTATGAAATTTATTTAAGTACTACTTATGCATGCCTGCTCAGGTCGCTCATGGCAAGCTCAGGCTGAGCCTAGTTATGGGACCTTGAGCCTGAGCTGTGGCTGGTATGTCCTGAACGAGGCTGAGCCGTAGTTGAGTCGGTGGTGGTTTTGGTGAGGTTCAGGGTTGAAATCGACTAATCAAAAACGGGTGTTTTAGTGCATCGATTTTTACCGCAGACTCGCCCACGAGCTTTTCGACTACCAGGTGGTGAAGTGCCCAACAATCGGCTAACTAAGCTTAGCATGGCACACTGGCAGATGCATGATTGATTGGTGCTATCTTGCGGGTGGCGGGGCGCGCTCTATAGAATGCGAGCTGACCAGAGTCAGGCCAGGCCAGTGTCGCATTCGATTTGTCCAAATGTCGTATTCAATCTTAGAGGACGTGGATCCCTGTAGTAAAAGCAGCTAATTAAGTCACCGACATCCGCCATTCCCTCGACCGAAGAAGTAGCTCATGAGGGGGACACTTTTGTCCACGTACAACACTCAATCTGATGTTCGCAGGTCAGCAAACTCTCATTTCAACTGAAGCTTTGAAATCCCTCTATTCGCGAGTCAACCCCGGGAACCGACCTGTGCTTGTCCTGTCTGCTTGGCATGCTGAGCAAATCGCCGAGTCGTCCGGCAGCTCACATGCCGTACGATGCCGCGACCGCGACTTCCACACCCATATGCTTGGGTCCAGCTGAGCCTGCGAGGACTGTCCACGGGCTTTGAGCTTGTAGCGCTCGTCATGCTCATCGGCTTGAGTGCAGGTCACGATCTGAACTTCCCTGTGTCGTACGTCGCCGTCTTTTGGGGTCTAGGGCTTGATTTCGCAGAGATAGTGGCAGTGTCACGACCGAGACTCCGACGCATTGCCGCATCCTGGATGTTCCCCGCCGAATTGATAGCATTAGCACTGTTTTCGGCCGGGTTTTGCTCCATAATAATGTCTTATTATGATAAGCCACAAGACATATTCACGGGTGCGATTTGGCCCAGCCAGGTGCACATCAAGCATCCCGTTGAGCAATGGAGAATGGGCGCGTTTGCTCTACAGGTGGCAGCAGCAACTACATCGCTTGTCTATATGATAATGAGCTGTGTCTCTTGGTGCACATACGGGAAGTGGTGAAGTGGAGGTAAAGAGCTGCACGCAAAATAGGAAGCGAGAATACCAAGATGGTGCTGAACGATATGTCTTACGACTATGACGACAGATACGAAAGTTACGTATGCTTCACATGCATCCTCAGCACACGGAACCACTTCTCCAATTCATGAGGACGAAGTTGGAGTTGAAGTAACCACGCACGACCCAATTGCGCACGCGGTTGCCTGTGCCCCTCCTGGATATCCTGTCAGGAAAGTCAGGTACTCGCAGAGGAAAGTCCCATCAATGGAAAGCTCGGCAAAACAGCTGATGGTGTCTTTTCGACATCTGTTGCCAGTCAATTGAGCCTCGGGGACTTCGGTGGGACTAAGAGGGGGATCTATAGGAGCAAGATCACGAACCAGCCTGAAAAACAAATGCAAGACAATGCCAAGGCATTGTATTCGAGAAGCATGCCTTCACTGGCCTCGGCCGCTACGGTCTTCGCCAAGAGAGCCACAGTTAGGGCATGTGTTACGAAGATGAGCCCGGTGATAATAGAGCGAAAGTACAGATTCCCATGCATGGTAGATGTCTCGGATGCGTATAGCGATAGTCGAAGAAAAGCGCAGGGTTTATAGAATCCTGCGGCTTTACGTGACTGATATGTTTAATGACGAAATGAAATGATGAAGTTCGGATTTGACCGTGGCTATGCGCTTTATACAATGGTACACGAGGCATGGGAACTGGAGAATCATCTGAAGAGTATGTATGCTCTCTATACGTGACAGATGAAAAGTCAGCCTGCCCCATATGAGTTTGCTGCAGACTATTTATAGACCATACGTTTAATAGCGAGGCAGAAGTCTATATAGGACTCCAGCGCTTAACCTGCTTTCCATATAATGTAGTGATCACTCAGCTGTGAGTATCGAAGCTTGCTGCAATGCACCTCGGGGTTAGCTAACGACTATGCCCATACCCTGCGTTTCTTCCTAGTTATCCACGGCTTGTGCGATTAGCGTGAGACCTTCTGCTGAACGAGAGTTGGATTGATGGGTGTTTGTAAAGTGATGCCGTCATCGTACTGCCTTTACTGCATGAATGGCTTATATACCTTTTTAGGATAGCTCAAAGATTGATAATGAAACATGACAGGATAGAGTCCAGCTCTCGATTGCCTTTCACTGCTGCTTAGTGAAGTTTAGCCGCCGAGCAAGCCAACATCCGATAGTCAGACCGGCCACTTTTCCATCGTCACTCCGACGAACGATGACTGTCCAGTCACCCGGCGGTGTCGAATCCATTGCCCTAGGGCATGCAAGAGCCCATAAATCATCTCCGAGTAAACGCATCATATGTACAGGACCCTGTCCCAGAAAGCCATCAAAGGTACCATATAACATGTCACCCGAGCCGGTACAATGAAAGACGGAATCTATCTCAGCGCAGTGGTAACTACCTTGAAGCTCAGTCGAGGTAGGACTAGCCTTCCCAGAGGCAACACGCTGAGCATGAAGAGTGCGATTGTCTTGAGGTACGTGAATATGAAGGGAAGTTCCATCCAAAGTTGCTACCATGCCATCCGACTGAGCTCTATACGTCTCAACCACTCGCACCTTCTCTGGTTTACGATGGTATTTGACAAGAAGCTCCCCTGCGTTGCCCTGACTCACGGTAACGGCTAGTCCCGTCTCGGGATCCAGATAGGTTCCAGGCCAATCTGGGCTGGGATGGACGACCTCGCTTTTTGCCTCAGGCGAGCCCATCAATCGCTTCAAGATGTAATCATTAAGTCCACTGGCATCGCCATACTCTTGGTTAAGTAAGACAACAATAGAAACCCGTGGCTCTGGTGAGTAGGACCGGTGCAGACGATATCCACGGAGTGCCCCTGCGTGCCCGACACTCAATACGCCTCCAACTAGGTGACGAGCCAGACCGAAACCATAGTCGGCAGGCGTCCCATCAGTGTATTTTTGTTGCTCAGAATTGGACCCATACCAGCTTTGCGGGTCATTGACGCTTCGATCCACAAACTGCTCGTAGGCGATCATATCGGTCAAAGAAGCCACAACACCGGCATCACCAGCCCATTCAATACAATTGATACCGGGATAGAATCCAAACGACTCGTTGCCTTCGTAGCCAACACACGGAGGTGGATGTTCCGCACTGTGTGCGCACAGCCTCGCCGTCTCCATCCCGGCGGGTGCGAAGATCCGCTCGGCGAGTAGTTCTTCGAGCGGCTGCCCTGTGACCTTCTCGATACAGCGAGCGATAATGAAGAAGTTTGTATTCGCGTACGAGTACTCAGTTCCAGGCTGGAAATGAAAAGACTTCAACCGCTCCAGCATCTTGGGACCATGGTCGGCGATGGAGAAATGACCCTCAGGCTTTGCCCCCCAGAGGACGGTCAAAGCCCAGTAGTCCCGAATGCCTGATTGATTGTTGCAAAGATGACGCATTGTCAAGCCAGTATCTTCAAGAAGACTGGGATTTAGCAGTTGTCCGAGCTGGTCAGATAATTGCTTCGAAGGCTCCTCTTCACGCGCGCTCATGGCGGGCGTCGGGTTGCGTTCCAGGTCCGTCAACAGCCCGCACAGCATCTGTTTCGTGATGGAGCAGATCGGTAGCAATGTATCAGCGGCCATCGGAATTCGACGGTGTAGATCTGCATATCCCCAAACCTGTTTGCCGACTAGTTCGCCATCTTTCAAAACGGCGACAGCACCACCTGGGCCTCGAAAACGAGGTGGAACATCTGCGAGAATCTCGAGGATGGAGGCAGTAGCTGTCATTCTTGCGCTTGAAGCTGCGGGAGAAGGGTCTATGTGCAGTGATTTGACGTCTATAACATTAATTGGCGATAGTAAAGTAGAAGGCTGTCAGAATCTGCGTACTATGAGCACCAACTTGGCAGACTATCGTAAAGTCCCCAAATCTGTATGTCATGAAGATGCCTAATGAACGTCAAGATCATCACTGCCCTAATTCACACATTATCGTTCACATTTAGCGCTTAACCTATTTTGGATCTGTCTTGATAATGCCCCACTAGATCGCTTATCGCCCCACCTTTTCGCAAATTACTATGATTGGTGGGTGTCGACCTTTTTAGTCCGGGGTCTGTGAGACCATCGAGGTTGACTTGACTGTCGAGACAACTATTAAAAGACAGAGGGATTCTTGAAATCATGAACGACTCGAGTCACTGTTTCACTAATTTTCAGTTCGTTAAAACCTCAACTCTACTTGCAATTCATTGCCCAGACAGGGTTTGTCCTAATCAAAATGGCTGCTATCGAACGGCACCCGGAAGCTGTCCCTGGCACAGTACACCTCGTCGAATTAATCGAATCAAAAAAAGACGGTGCTATAGAACTCGTTCCAAGACCTAGCAGTGATCCGGAGGATCCTCTCAATTGGAGTATCCGCCGAAAATATGTCGCCGTCGCCATGGTGTTAGTGTATACTCTTGGCACGGGAGTACCGGGTACTTTGCAGTACTCGGTTCTTTCCGATATAACACGAGACACCGGAATCTCTACGGCATCGTTGGTGCAAGGGACAGGCCTTCAGTTTCTTTTCCTCGGATGGGGATGCCTGATTACCCAGCCTCTTGCTTTGACATACGGTCGCCGAGGAGTTTATCTGATGTCTCTGCTCTTAACGGTTCCACTTATGGTCTGGACAGCATACTCTCGAACCGAAGGAGAATGGTACGCTCATCGCATTCTGATCGGGTTTATTACGACTCCTATCGAAGCCTTACCCGAAGTGAGCATTCCGGACATTTTCTTTGCACACGAAAGAGGAGCATGGATGAGTTTATACGTCTTTGCCTTGTTCGGATCCAACTTTCTAGCTCCTGTTGTAGCAGGATTCTTTGCCGAAGCATACGGTTGGAGATGGACCATGCATTTTGGAGCCATTATTGCCGCATTTGCCTTCATTATATGCTTCTTTTTCATGGAAGAAACGATGTACTTCCGGTCGACTCTTGAGGGCCTTGAGGAGGAAGATGCTGCCGCACAGAGTAGCGAGTCTGGGGCTATCTCGTCATCGAGTGTGATAAAGAAAGTGGAAAGTGGTAATAAGACCGAATTATCAGTTACTGGTGGGGCTGTATTTCCTGATCGACGCAGCTATTTGAGAAGGCTTTACCCCTTTTCTAATATGGAGGGCCGCCCGTCAACCATAACAATGCTCCAGTCCATGATATTGCCACTTCCCATCATCCTTCAGTTTCCCAACGTTGCCTGGGCTGGATTCGCGTACGGAATTTGCTTGTCTTGGTACAACGTACTGAATGCAACGACCTCACCGATCTTGAGTGCCGCTCCATACAACTGGACAACTAGTCAAGTAGGGCTTATATACTTAGGCCCTATCATCGGCGCTGCTCTGGGATGTGTATGGTCTGGAGTAATTGCTGACCGGCTCACACTAATGCTTGCTCGTCGCAATCGGGGTATCCGAGAGCCAGAACAAAGACTTTGGCCCTTGGCACTGTCTGCAATTCTTTCATGTGCTGGTCTCATCATCTGGGGAGTTGGTGCACAATACAATGTCAGCTGGCCAGGTTTGGCAATTGGCCTTGGAACCCTTACATTTAGTGTCGTTACCGGTGGCTCCATTGCATTGTCATACAACGTCGACTGCTTTAAAGACATAAGTGGCATGTCAACAACTTCCGTTATAATTATCCGAAATACCCTTGGCTTTGCGATATCGTACGGAATTACGCCATGGTACACAAATATGGGTCTCCAGAGTTGTTTTATCATGGCAGGTTTCTTGTCTCTTGGATGTACGGGCACATTCTTGGTCATGATCTGGAAGGGCAAGTCACTTCGGCGCCATTGTGCTGCACGCTACTGGCACTTGGCTCAAAAGGGGATTAAATTATCAGAGTAAAGATGCGTCAGCACTTGTGTAACATCTTCCGGCAACCCCTAGACACATTAAATCCTCGCACAAGACTTTTGCTTCGGTTGGTCCGTCGAAATTATTATTTCTTATCTACCTAGATTATATACAGACCTTAGATCTAATAACTTGCTCCCTTGAACCCAAGTCTTCTCGATCGGCTCTTTCACATGACACTGATTGAAACTTGAAGTAATTAGGTATGTGATTGCCCTGCTTACGAATGCACATCCTCAATTTCGCTCCAGACCAGAATTATATGCGCCAATGGGACACAACCTAATAATCTTCCTAGGTGTGCCTGTAGACAAGCGTTGTTCGTACCTTTGCGTGTCGTTGCATACCATTGCACATGGTGATACAGATGACTTGAGACGAATATCCGGTCGCGGCTAGGTCTCATGGTGAAGTATAAAATGCGCCCTAGTGATGTAGTGGTAGCCCCCTTGCTTTGATGGAGACTCAACTCACAGCGTTGTTCGCTGCATTAGGAGCGATATTGCCTCTAGCACTCCAGATACCCTCCAATTCACTTAATATCCTTTGGTTCTCGCCATAGCCCATGCGATGCTTTGTATAAGAAAGCACATCTCTTATCAGCATGATATCCCCATCAGCAGTAACGGCATAGCCGAAAATCAACATCGGCCAAGTTCCCAGATAGCATCTGCTCCAAATTTCGCAAGCCCCTGGCTGACGTAATATGGAAAGAGCACGGGCGGTCTGCCATCGATAAGTTTCATCGAAATATTGATCCGTGTCGAGCCTTGTCGGTAAGGTTCCATCCAAGAACCAGGCCGATTCAACGGGTGTAATGGCATTAAAGGACTCGATTATCCAGTCGAGAAGCAGTGAAGCTGCGAGAATGTAGAGGGACAAAGTGTTCGTGTAGAAACTCTTCTCTGCTTCAGAGGAGCACTCTCGAGTATATTTGTTGAAAAACCTAGCTTCCCATTGCCTCATTTCTGCTTTCAGACGTGATGCATCATCGTTCCTTTGGCTTTCGCGCGCAGTGTGAAGATTAATGATATCGAGGATGAAGCGGTATAGCAAATGAGTGGCCCCTAGAACAGGACTAACATCGGAAGACGACGGGTGCGTATTGATTTGGGAGTTGAGTAGGTCCTGGATGTCAAGCAGGAATTGCGAGTCGATATAAAAATTAGGTGCGAAGGGTCTTCGAATAGAAAGCAAAAAGGCTTGATATAATATACTCTCAGCAGTAAATTGATCAAATATGCGTCTTATAGAAGACTGATAAGTTGTATGCTCATATTTCATATTAAGCAGCTTTATTGCGCCCGTGACGTGTCTCCTTGGGTCGACTGCGGCATCTAGTCCCCATATCTGTCAACACATATATCAGTAAGTAAGACAATAAGTAGGGTTTTGACTGGTCGCAGAAAATTACATACGTCATGTAGATACAGGTAGACCACTGTGGTTACAAGTGAGTCGCCGGGAACTTGATGGGGCAGACACAGCTTGTTTAATTCTTGGTTTGCGTGCCAGACAGCTCGAGAATAGTAGACAAGAGCAAGCTTTTCGTAGCGATTGTTGCTGGAAAGTGTATACTTGTTGGCAGCGGAGGCTGCCAGCACAGCGCATTTCACGCCTGGTGACTGCATCATCATGCCGACCAGTTCGGACTGATACTCCACGAGGTGCTTCCTGTTCCATGTTGGTAGCACAAGAACAGAGATGAAATTGTTGAGAAAATGGTAGATAAGCTCCACGTCATCTTCGCACTCGATTCCGGCCCTGTCCAAGCTTTTATTGAAGCCGAGGTTGATCCATGGCTCTTCCTGATCAGCATTACACGTGGGCGAGACGATATCGCCACTACTAAACGACGGAGAGTATTTCTGGCCTGCTCTGGGCAAGTTACGTCGATCACAAAGATCATTCGAGGTGGGCCAGGAACAATCATGGCCGGTATTGGAGCAATTCTGGCAACAAGGCCTCTCCTCGCCGCACTTGACTCTCCGTCTCCTGCCTGCGCCACGCTTAGTGATTGGTGAAGGGGGGAAGACGTAGAGAAGATAACTGACAGGTAAAGCATCCAGTCTTGGTGCGTAGTTTTGCATGCTTCATGATATTGGTTATGCTTGATGTTTGAAATAGATAACGCACCGAAGCCAACTTGGGTGACTTCCGAAGAGCGGAGAATGTACGGTTTATCAAGTGTGCTGGGACCGGCAGCCTGGGGGCGCCATTAATAGTAAGATCGAGATAGCCATGGAACGGCCGAGATAAGAGCCAGTCTAACCATTTCTGGTTAATCTCTCTAATCCAGTTAGTGGAATTAGAGACAAGCATGCAAATACTCTAAGCACTTTGAAGCCCACCTCAGCGTTCATAATTTACACCAATAAGTATATCGTAATGGTTGCACTTGTATTGCACGAAATTCTTGCTCTCTATTACTTCATATGCGCCACCGTCCAACAGCAGTCATGCCCCAATGAAGCCAGAGGCTGCAGAAATGTCTTCTTACGAATGCTCCCCAACACCTACACTCGTTCCTACGCAACAGCGAGCTTCACTAAGTTTATCGCAAATGGCAAGAGATCTCCAACTCAAACGCAATTCCATCTATTTTCTCTATTGCATACTATGAAAACGTGACCTGTCTAGAATCGTGATGACGGACCGCACCATGCTAAACTAGTCCGAAAGGGGGCATCGAATTATTCGATACCGCGAACGTCGAGATTTCGTCCTTGGACGATTTTTGAGACTACTTCAGTCGCGGCTACTGTTTCTTCATCACGGAAATGTTTTCCTACTAGTTGTAACGCAATAGGCGCTCCCGCAAAAGTCTCTGGAACGTCTTTTGAGATCCGGAGTAATTAGCTTCAATGCTTCCCACACTCATTCTAAAGCCAAGGCGACAGCGACTCACAAGTTTCGTACTCGCGCCTATCTTTGTCTGAACGAGGCTCATATTCCTCCTCTACCACGTCCACTTCCGGTTCAACCTTCAGTCCCGTGGGAAAGGTGATACATGGCTGATCAAGAATATTCCATACGGATGTGTATTGGAAGTATTCACACGATGCCAACTTCGCACCTGCCCCGATATATGCAGGACAGAGAATATAATCGACGCCGCGTTCCTTCATAATGCGGTGATAGCTTTCAGTCATTAGCATATTGGCTTCGTGGTTGTGGGACATTGTACTCACGTAGCTCGATAGTTGTCTCGTCGAACGTTTAGTTCCCAGTTTTCTGTTATGGACAGGGGCTCAGGCCTGGCTTCACTGAAAATCCATTCCGTCAAATGTGCGATCGGTTCGCCACTCTGTTCCAAAATATCCCTTTGCGTTCGGGCAGCATCGGGAAAGTAAAGGGCGGAAATAATATCCCAGCCTTCTTGATGATTGTACGGCTCGAAATCGACAACTCTAACACCGGCTTGCTGCAGCTTAGCTACGGCGTGCTTTAATGCACGAAGCACGGGCGGGTGAGGATGAACGATCCTAGTCATCTCACGAATTAATCTTAGACGTGTCGCGCATATACTTGATAGACCGCAAGCCAATAGAGTGGGGAAATAGTTGGCAGGGCGCTCTCTTCAAGACTCACCCATCATCCCATATAACACCGATCGTAAGCTGGTGAGGCCTGGGTGGTGC
The DNA here is from genome assembly GCF_000392275.1 of Phaeoacremonium minimum UCRPA7. Taxonomy (NCBI): domain Eukaryota; kingdom Fungi; phylum Ascomycota; class Sordariomycetes; order Togniniales; family Togniniaceae; genus Phaeoacremonium; species Phaeoacremonium minimum. The sequence goes on along the minus strand of NW_006921234.1, from coordinate 347,398 downwards.
AACCTTTTTCCATGGTATTGGAACCAGCGAAACTTCTTCTTCCCATGGTGCTTGGTCTAGAAGTACCCTCTGGAAAAGATCGAGGTCCGCTGAGCTGTTAGCTAACGGCGAGATAACAGCACGAATGCTTTCTTGCCCAGCACCAGCTGCACAAACACCATTCATCGGGTTCCGCAGAGCAGTCGTACGAAGACCGTATGCACCACAAAATGCTGCTGGAACTCTGACGGAACCTCCAATATCGGTGCCGATTCCTAACACAGAGCAGCGAAGCCCAAGACACGCCCCCTCGCCACCGCTCGAACCACCTGCCGTGAGACCTCGATTGTAGGGATTGACAGTTGTTCCGTAGATGTTATTGCTACAGTCAAGGTGCTGTTCAAGATTAGTCTCACTATGTTACAGAACATGATTGTCTAGGTGATCTAAACCAAAGTGTGACTAACCATGACACTCTGTGGTTCGTTTGTCCTGACGTGAAACACAGCACCGGCTTCTTTGAGGAGACGAATGATCAGTGCATCTTCCGAAGGAATGTGATCAATCCAGGCAACAAAACCCGAGTGGGTAATGCGGCCCTTGAGACCGATATGTTCCTTGATCGAGATAGGGATTCCGTGTAAAGGACCCTTCAGCTTGCCAGTTGTCTTGAAGTATTCATCCAGCTCGGTTGCAGTAGCCAGCGCCTCTTCTATCATAAACTCGGTAGCAAAATTCACCAATTGGTGAGCAATATGTGCACGCTTGAGGAAAGCTGTGACAGTCTCAACGGCTGTCAGGCTTCCTGTCTGCATGTGATGGGTTAATTGAGTTCCGTCACTATTGGTGATTTCCAACTCTTTAGGAGATAGCCGGTTGCAGTTATCAATGAATGTAGATACATTGAGCTGTGCTGCTGGGGGTAGTTCATTTGGGGGCAGTAACCAGGCCGTATTCAATGAATTTTGTAGGATTGCTCGGCACTTTCCGGCTTTGATCTCCCAAGAAGCTGCCATGGTGTTCAGAAAAATTGGTAATGGTATAATAGCATCAGAAATAGATCTGCTCATGAAGAGTAACTTGAACTCAAGATAAGGAGACGAGCGATGGTAGGGTTTCAAGACCATCTCTTGATGATCGATCAGAATAAATGCTTGTTATTTAAGTCTGATACTATAGGAACTCGTTCTCTTCTACATTGTCGTCCTAGTGCCGAAGTACTAATGCTATCATAGACACCTTGTGCGGCATACATCCCTGTCTTAGGCATCGCATCGAAGAGCTAGGCTTAGAAGTCGATAGGCTCGTTATTCACTGTAATTGGTTCCTTTGTCTCGTAATTTAAGGTGATTGGCTCACTTCCCTTCGGTCGCAATCCATTATCATTGGCTCACGTTAGCTAAGAGGCTTATTCGATCCATTAGATGTAGGCTCGATAACATTTAATCGATTGAAATCATCCGCGAGAATGCCACCTCTGTCTTTTGAGAAGCTTGGCCAGTTGATTTTAGAGGCACTCCTTTTCTGCTTGATGGCCTAGTGTACCTGTGTCAATAGCGTTATGGAATCGCTTTCGTGGATGACGGATCTCTTTTGTGGAATATTATATTCTATGGAAAGGCTACCCTCCTTTATGGTGAGGATCTGATAATATCAGGTTGTGAAAACTCGCATACAAGTTCTAATGCCAGGACCCAAGCAAGCCGTGGCCGAAGGACTTATGACTCTTTTTTTTGTACCAATAATTTCTTTTCTTTTCTTTGTTTTGTTTATACCCGTAATCATTTATCATATTCTTGAATCAGTTTCTTAAGCGCTTTTTATGATGCTGGCTCTGCTTCGAATTGGATTGCATTGCCTACGAATACAACTAGCACCGCCGCGTAAGCTGCGGTCGCGCCGAGCAGCTCCTGGTTCGTCGCCTTAGAGATGAGGCCCAGCATGATGGAGACTAAGACCGTAAAGGCGACCGTCACTACTATGATGTACTCCTTTTTATGCATGTATGACATAATGGCCATAGGAGCCAAAAGGAATAAACCTCCAGTAAAGGCGAAGATGACTCTAGCGAGGGTATCCACGGCAGGCGATATATGGCGACCATGTCTGCGATGTGCTTCTATGATTTTCTCCATGCCCGCTGATGAGTGGCGAATCGTTAGTCTCAAGCTCGTGTAGACGTATGAGTCGAAGAATGGCACAATATCTGACTTACAGGAAAGAGGAGTCCTGCTCTTTTCGATATCGTCGAGTTTTCTTCTCTCTTTTCCCTCCCTATCAAGAAGTCCGCTGGGCACCCTCAGCTGCAAGAATTTTCGAAGCCTGTCGGGGCTGTCATTTGGGCTTCCGAAACTATTGGTGACTCCGGTGCTGAGGTCGACGAGGTCCAGCGCGTCAGCTGCATACCAGTAACGTGGCTCGTGAAGAGTGGTGGCGAGCAGCCGGCCGACCTTCCGACTTTCCTGCTCGCTAGGCTGTTTCATGGCCAGTAGCGCCTTATATGACTTGCAGAGAGATGCTGTAAAATCAACGGTTAGAGGTTAACCAATGTTAGCATAGGCTTCAGGCCACTTACTATAGTCTTCGAGATTCTTCACAAGGTACCGCATCGAGCTGGGAGTGAACTCGCCTCGCGACATGCTCTCTTCTGTCAGCACTAACTTGTGCTGTAACCACAGTAGGGCTTGGATGATGGCCACGTCAAATCTTCGGAAGGCCCGGACTGAGTCTTCGCCTGTCTGTAGTGCCATGTCGCGGCACATCTTCATGGCAACCTCCGGTCTCAACGCGTCCAAGTCAGACTCTCTATATCGTTCCCACATATGTGCTAGAAGGTCACGCCGCTGGCGGCTGTTGTGGAAGTCATCACACGGCAGTAACGGTCCTTTCAGAAGAGACCTGTAGGTTGTGGTAACGCCGGATGCCACGGACTGACTGTCGGAGTCGACTTCCAGAGCCGACCCAGATAACCGGCTCGATAAGCTCACAGTGTCATCGAGGAGGGCTGCCGCCTGCTTTGTAGAAGTTGAAGACGAAGGTAGCGGGCCATCAGAGTCTCTCTTGTGCCACTCACTTCTCTCCTCCATCTCTTTTCTCAATAATTGACTGGTGATGGAGGTATCGTCGTCAAATATCGGCATAGGGCTTTTGCCTTTTTGTTCATGGGCATTCTCGGGTTTGGAAGGCACCAGCTGGGCGATTGATGTTGAAAGACTGCCTATCTTATTGGATATGGTGGATAGCACTGCAGCAACTTCAGCTGATGGTGCTGTGCTCGCTATCGTGTCAACCGTGATGAAAACGCGTTCATTGGCGATAGTCACGAACTGCACGAGGACGTCCGGCCCCACAGTCATTAGCTTTCTACTCCGGGAGAAGTTGTGGGAATCTCGTTCGTGGGTGCTTATGTTGAAAACCGAGTCGCTGACGACATCGCATTCTTTTGAAGAGCAGGACCATCCTGATGATGGTGGTAGAAGGAAGTCCTTAGACGAGTGATAACCTGAAGGTAGACTAGCCTTAGAGATATCAGTGATCAGTCTGGATGCAAGTAGAGATGCTGCATAAATTCTGGCTTCCTCGTCGTTGTCATGTATGGACTCTACATGCCTCGTCAGTGTGTCCTTGGAGAGGAGCGGCCTTTCGTCGCATGCAGAGCAGACTACCGCGCTCCATTCAGGCACGAGTGTTAGCCACTCCCACGGTACAGTGCAGTCCGTCTTATAATCCTTCTTCGTCCAGACCCCTCCGACGTCCTCTGTGACTGCAGCAAACTTCAACTCAAAATCAAGCTCTTTGTTGTCGCCGTCTCCGATGGCAAAATAAATCCCGTCCACACATTGCACTCTCTCATGAGCAACGCCATGATGATCGCTGTCATGGTGGGGTGACGACTGGAACCAACTGTAGCTTTGGGAGAATACACCGCAAGAGCATTGCCACCCGTTGACTGGCCGTTCCAGAAAAGGCCTTTCGCGCAAGCCTGGAGTCGGGTTCTTGAATTCTGCAGGAGTCTTAGCGAGACCGTACATGGCAGGCAGAAAACGATTGAGCATATCGTCATATTCCCCAGAGTGAGAAGATGGAGTTCTATGGAATCTAGCCAAGTGCGGTCTGACGTCCTGTCTGCTCAATCGAGTCGGAGCCCAACGGTTGTAGTTCTGAGGTGGTTCTTTCACGCATTTCATGCATATCAAAGCTTGGCACTCTCGCCAATAGTGCAAACCTAGCGACCGGAGACTGTCTTGAGCCTCCAAGGTTACTTCAGATGTATGGTGTTCATCGTCAACGGTGCTATCTTGGGCAGTTTTGTTCTCCTCGGTATGACATGGGCGAGAAGATAACGAGGCATCCCGAGAGTTGCTACCCCGAGACTCGAGGTGGCTAGAACTGCGATCGCCGAACTCAGAAGGGTCTTGATTCGAGTCCCAGTCATCGTTCAGTTGTCTATTCTGTGTACCTGAGGTTATGTCGCCGCCATCATCCTGAATTTCAGGCATTATTGATAATTTGCGAGCAGCCAACTCTGTGCGAAGATTCTAGAACTTGCCGTTTGGCCAAATATCATGCAATGGCAAGGGGAAGACTCCCTGCATTAATATTTGAGACTGCTTGGATGCCTTCCGCGTCTCGGCGGCCTGGTGGTCTGCCCACACTGGGCGAGCCACATTATTGGCGGCGAGGTTTAGTGCACAGCCAAGCCACCACCAGACGCTGCAATGTGCAATGTGCCATTTCATACGGCATGAGGAATTGATTTGTCGCGATGTTTAGCTGAAGACTCCACTTGGTAATGCAAGACGATGAGCCATTGGATTGGTATCTCAATAGCTTGAGCTCTTTAGAGGCAGTAATTACTAACATCGTCGTAGAAAGTGCCTTAGTTTATAGCTAGTTTTCCAAGGAGAATATTGACAGCCGTTTTCGTGGATGACTTGCGGAACACTCCAATGCGCAGGGGAATGACCTCCACAGAAGACGTCAAGCAGGGGCTAACGAGCTGAAATGCATCTAAGGCGACCGAGCTCAGCAGGCTGCATATGTAATACCATGGAATGCAGAGAGTTGCCTGGTGACTGGCTGAACGAACCGAGCAATCTGTGCACCACCAAACACAGCCGCTTCAGCGGCAGTCTTGACGAAGTTCCCATCATTGATTGACAGCACAAGGAGGCGCAGCAGACAATGCCTTCTGGCCGCGAGGCTCTGGTTTCAGGTCACTCCGTCATCTAAGAAGATCCTGAATTTGTCCTTAATATGCCGTTTCGTTCAATTAATCTCGCGATATAATAGTGAAGCTAGTAGGTTGGCAGTCGGCATCGTGGGAACCGGCAGGTATATTTCGCGGCTGCCTGGATGTTGTAGAACGACTTGACACTTACAAAGACTTCGACTTGGGCCTGCGCGTTATCATTTTCCTACGTGATGCGGATGGTTGTTTGAGCAATGGGACAACCATGGTGGCTTTAAGGCACGAAACTTAGCGATGACTGCCATGAGAAGTTGAGCGATGCGCCGACGTTAGCGGCGGGATGGTTCTATTTCAAAATCGCAGGTTATATTTCTTTGAATGCGTTCAAAAGATTTCAGAAGGCAACCAGAATATCACTCCATCCGAATCTCTCTTCGTTGAGATGGAAGCCTCATGTTTGTCATGTGCAATACGGCGCATGCCAGAGTTAGTGTTAACACCTGCGAATGACGTGGATGGGGCTGACGTCGCCCGCCAGCCAGCCGGCAGGCACCAGCACCGGAGCTTATCTTGACAAGCAGACATCGCACCAACAACTTCACGCAACCAAAGGTATCAGTTCGGAATTCATACCACCCGACGACCACAGTCATCGCAGCCTGCGCGCAAACCTCGTGTTTGTTTGCAGTGTCCTCGCGCCCGATGTTGTTTGCCAGGTAGCGCACTGCAGGCTACCGCCGCTTGTCGCCCCGTTCAGATTCGAGAAGCACCTCTAATCGAAGCACGACGAAGCAATCGAGCCCCTTCCATCATGAGTCGATCTCCATCATCGTCGGGACTTCTGCCCATGCCAGGAACGCCGGCGTCCTCTTGGGCGGTCTATAGGGCGCGATTTGCCAGCATCTTTCGCAATGCTGACACTTCAGTGCTCGTCGCATTCTGGCTCTTCGGTACGTCGTTCATCAGCCCCCAAACGTGTAGCCAGAACAGCCATCTTGTTCTAACGTGTCGTGTTCAGGCCTCATAAACAACGTCCTCTACGTCATAATTCTCTCCGCTGCCCAAGATCTCGTTGGAAACATTCCGAAAGGCGTCGTCTTGCTCGCCGATGTCGTACCGTCGTTCCTCACTAAGCTTGTCGCGCCGTACTTCATCCATCGAGTCCCATACGCTGTTCGAATACTGGTCTTTGTTGCGTTGTCGTCAGCGGGAATGTTGTTAATTGCCCTGACACCAGCGACTCAATCCGTTTCTGTCAAGCTTGTGGGAGTGGTTTTGGCAAGCTTGAGCAGCGGAGGCGGTGAGCTAAGCTTCCTGGGTTTGACGCATTATTACGGGCATATGAGCCTTGCGGCTTGGGGAAGCGGAACAGGGGGAGCAGGCCTCGCCGGAGCCGGATTGTATGTGATGCTCACAGGGTGGCTAGGGTTCAGTGTTAAAGGCAGTCTCCTGGCCTCTGCGTTCCTTCCAGTGATCATGCTGATCTCATTCTTCTTCATCCTGCCTCGGGGACCACTGCGACAAGGCTCGGCGAAGGACTATGAGACAATACCGGAAAGAGACTTGGAAGAAGACGAGATCGACGATATCCCAGAAGGCACTGCATCGTCGAGTCTCTTGGCTCCTGGGCCAAGCGTTGCTTCTACGGCATACTCGACGCACTCTCAGGATCGCAAGGCGTCCTTCGTCTCCAACCTCAAACGCGCTCGATCTCTGTTCTTCCCTTATATGCTGCCTCTACTACTGGTGTACATCGCCGAATACACCATCAACCAGGGCGTGTCACCAACGCTGCTGTTTCCCCTTGAGTCGTCACCGTTCTCCGAATTCCGCGCGTTCTATCCTTTCTATGGGTTCCTCTACCAGCTTGGCGTCTTCATCTCCCGCTCGTCAACACCGTTTATCCGCATTCACCACCTGTACATACCCTCGTTCTTGCAAGTGGCAAACTTGGTCTTGTTGACGCTGCACGCTTTACTCTACTTCATCCCCACTGTATATATTGTGTTCGTAATCATCTTCTGGGAAGGCCTCCTCGGTGGTGCTGTCTACGTCAATACTTTCGCCGAGATCATGGAGAATATTCCCTCTTCTGAGCGAGAATTCAGTCTGGGGGCGACATCTGTCAGTGATAGCGGTGGCATCTGCATCGCAGGCTTTGTTGGCATGGCGATGGAGGTCTGGCTTTGCGACTGGCAGGTCCAACATGGAAGAGAGTGGTGTCGACAAATCAAAGCCAGTTCACCTTAATAGATACCACTCAGTTTTGTGTTCTACAATTAAAACTAGTAATAAATCATCTAAAACGGCACGGTTGACTTCGTTCGTTGTACAGATCTCGTAGCCACCAATAATTGTCTAGCTAGGATGCATCCTGGGCATCTTTCCTACTCCAGTGTTTGGTTCTATGGACAACGTGTATTTCAGGTGCTCTCCATTTTGGATTTTGCCCCTGGATTCTTCTTGCTGAAGTCCTCACCAGTGTTCCTATCCTCTTCACTTCTCGTTTTTTGCATCGTATGATGCTCTTGTTGGGCTGATTCTGTGGCCAGTCGTACTCTGAGAACTCCACCAGTAGGGTCACCTTTTTCAGTTTAGGGAATCGTCGAAGAAACCCTATCCCTTCATCTACAGAAGTTTCGACCCAGCATGGTCTCAGTCCCCAGTCCATCACCAAGCTTTGTAAGCCCGCATATGCAGTAAATTCAGCGTCACTGATATTATCTATAGAGGTCAGTTCATCGAACCCGTCCATACTAGTTAGGTTAGTGGTCGTGCAATAACTGACATCCTCTAGATATCCAGATTGAGTCTCTCGTCCAGTTGATGTAAACTCCGTCTAGTGCCGAAGTAAGTTGATATTTGAACCCGGGTCGGTCATGCTTCGCTTTATTTCTTGTCAACCCGTGACGACTCTCTCGACACGCCTGTAGCACAGCCGGTGTTCGTCTAGAGAGAATGAACCTCTGCTCATCGTTGTTCCAAACTCGAGGTACGACAGCAGCCCCAGGCAACGCATTTTCCCAGATGGCCAGGCGGAGCTCCGCAGGCAAAGAGCTAAACTGTGGGAAACAAGGCACCTCTGTGCGAGAACTGATGTCTTTAACCTCCAGAACAGAAGTAGAAATGGCGTTCAAATACTCCCAGCCTTCGACAGGAGACATCTTGTGCTGTGGACAACTAACAGAGCTTCAATGAAAAAGGTAGTAGCCACACTATTTTGTCCGCTCGCCCCCAAGAGCTTTGGCGGTATATTTGTACTGTTTGCACCGATAAGATGAATCATTCTATCGCCCGGATTGAGTAGCAAACTCAAGTGAATGTCGTCAGCTCTGATACTTCGTGATCGTCGGAGTGAAGGATTCGGGAGATGGTGGCTATGATCCATTTTCAAGGCTCTGAGACAGCTTTCCAGTTGCCATGACGCATTGGTTGTAGGTCATCTAGGTTGAGTCGACCGAGTTATTTGTTTGACTTTGCTGGTCGTCACACGGCCAACAAAATGCAGCAAGTGAAGTGGCGGCGGGCTGTCGGCGCGAGAGCCCACAATGATAAGACTAGATCCAACGGGCATGGGAAGACAATCTTGCGAAGCGCACAGTGGCTCAAATAACAAGTGGCGTTCTGCAGTCTGCTCCTTCGTCGAGCTTTTTTGTTTCAAGCTTACGAGAGCCGCTTCAGCTGGGCGGTGAGTTATGAAAATGGTGACAACAGTGACGTCGCCTTGTAAGGCAATTGATGCGTCCGTCTTTCATGTGAATGGCCGTGATTTTCGCCCCACAGAGACAAAATTAACGCAAACTAAAAACAAGACTCTCGGTTATCTGTTTCCTATTAGATTTAAAGCCATAGTAGCATGGACGATACATCATCTACTATTAGATATGAACTGTGTAGCTTAGGCTCCATTGGCCAACGTTGGGGCTTTGACATACCTGCTGTCTCATCGCAGCAAACAGCGGGCGGTTCGATATTGTTCTCTTAACATGATATGCGAACAACGAATCTTTCTCGATTAGAACGAGAGTATATCCCAAGTCTAGCTCACAAGTTGTTTTCATCAACATGCAAACTTCCACTCTACATTTTCCCACCCCTTTCTCCTTTTTACCTTGATCTGTCGACTCGCGAAGTCCCAGATAGGTAGCCTTATTGCACGTCCTGCCTCTCCCAGGTTCGACTTTGGCACATGAGCCCCTTCAACTTCGAACCCTAGTGCTACACAGGCTACGACACCGTATAGCTCCGCCAGCGCAAAATATCTTCCGGGACAAAGCGTTTTTCCTCCTCCGAAAGGAATCATTGCACCACGTCTTTTCTTCTCATCTTCTGCAGTCTTGGCAATGAATCTTTCGGGATTAAAGTCGTCGGCCGTAGCACCCCACACCATCTTGTCGTGATGCATAAGTCCAGAGTACCACTGCACAGTCTCGCCCCCCTTCAGTAGATACTCTGTTCCATCTATATCTCGCAGGACCGTGTCTCTCATTACCCTCCTAGTGCCTGTATTATCGTTGTAGACACGCTGTGACTCTTGGTAACAGGCGTGGAGGAATGGACAGTCTTTCTCCAGCCTGGTCATATCAATAGTAGCGATCGTGGCCCGGGAAATCTTCTCGATGGTTGTGAGTCGTTCCACTTCGGACCTTATACGCTCCACGTATTCGGGCCGGGAGAACACGTTCACAAAGTACCAGAACAGCGTTGGAACGGTGTTTGTCGTCCCTACCCACGGAATGACAAGTTCATTCCTTCCCAGCTGGTCATCTGAGAGACCGCAGCGGCGGCCTACTTCTGCGCGGTAACTGACCAATTTCGAGACATCCGGATTCTTGTCCAAGTGAGCGGCAAAATATGAGATCAGCAGCTTCTGAAATTCGCTGCGGGCCTTGACTGCCTTTCTGGCAAAGATGTTGGGAAACAAATCCAGCGCAATGATCAACAACCCCTCTTCATATTCGCTGTAGAGACTCTTGTTAGAATGAGACATAAATAATATGGAATGGTCATACTTGATATACTCAAAAGCATCTGGAGTAATAGGGTTGTTTTCTCCATAGACGGCCAGCATTGTACCTCGAAAGATGAGATCACGAAGCCAAGCAAACACGTCCGGCACTATGATCCCGTCGCCTGGGTTCACCTCATTAAGAATCCTTCCAATTTCTTCAAATGCTTTGGCGTTCATCCTGGACAGATACTCGCCGCTTAGGTATGTGTGGTGCATCTTCACCATCTCCTCCATGTTGTCTCCTTGCCCTAGCTTTACTACGGTATCATGTTTCAATCCCAGAAACTTCTCTGAAAATTCTAGAGTGATCGGCTCAAAGGAAAGGTCTTTACTTCGCATGGCCGCATTGACGAGGCTGTGCTTGTTGATGACATACATCTTGCGATTGAGCAATGGTAGTGTGCATATTGGTAGCTTTGATTCATTGCTAGGCCCCGACATGTTAGGAAGCACCCGGAATCATTTGCTTCGATCTCTCTACTTACTAGAGTTTGATGTAGAATTCGCCGCACTCTCTGACTAAGGAGATGATGTGTCCGATCAACGGGATCCTAGGCCTCAGTACTTTAGGTTCGCGGGGGTCGTATGTCGGGTACAATAGCCTCTTTAGCCCGACAAACCCCAACGTTGATAAAATAACAGTAATCGCGACCGCCACTGACCAAATGCCATCTTGGGTTCCCAAATAGGAAGCGATACTAGACATCGAGGACTCCGTTGAATGATCGGAGACAAATTGAGACAAATTGGCTAGAGTTGGTGATTTTGTAGATAAAAGATATCAAAGACGATGCTCACTTTTTACTTATTGAATTACTTGTTGTATTAGATCTGAGACACTACTAATCAAACCGGCTTACCCAATGGCATCAAGGAAAATGTAATCTTCTACGCCGCTCGGGAGCAGATACACCGTCCCAAAAAGGATATTTATACGCACTAAAGAGGAATCGGGCGCGGACATGGGTACGGAGGATCCTCTTCTGAAGCCTCGTAGGAGCGCTAAAAGCAACAAGCTTGCGGCGCATGTCGTAATTACGCAAGTATTGATGTTGACAGCCCAGTAGGGTTGTCCAGGCCATTGTCATCATTTCGAAAATCGAGATAATAAGCGGATGCTAGGTTTGAAGCAGGCGAGAATATGTTTTTCTCTTGAACATAGCAGAGCTTTCATCAGGAGCAGGTGGTGGTTTAGGTACGCCATACGCCGTGCCGTAGTGTTGGAGCTTAATATTCTTCGCGCTAAATATCACAAGATACGCGAGCGTAGAGTTACCTTCCATATTGTTCCTTGCTGACACTGTTGATAAAGGTTGTCCCCGCAAGTCTGAATGTGTCTGGCTTTGCTGCTGACCCCGATGGGTGGAAATAAAAGACTTGACCATAACCGCCAGTAGCATTGTAAGTCGGCCACTTCTCAGCGGTAGCAACTTGGAAATTGTGTTAGCTTACTCAGTCAAAAAAACACTTGCTACAGGAATCAATGCACTTACTATCGTGGTTATTTGGGTCCAAGTCGTGGATGAAGCTGACCCACATATGACAGACCAGCTTCGCCAGCTCCAATACCGGCCCGGTGGCATTTTCCAGAGGGCTCTGTCCTGATGCGTATCCTAAGCTAAGAGTATTGTAGAAAACGTATCCTATCTCGGCGAAATGCGAAGTGCCGAACGAAGCCGGACCTAAATAGTTATTTAGCTGGGACAATTGATACGGCTGGCTGATAATTAGAAAACTCACGTCCTGACAGAGGAGAATCAAACAAGTAGGCATATGTATCCACTCCAGCCTTTGCCCAAGCATCGGTTTTCGATCTTCTCTGTGACAAGAACAGCTGGTCTGTAGAGAGAGCAATCGCCCGCTTGTACTGACTACCAACGGATGCGCCTGGAGTAGTTTGATATGCTGAAGGTAGGCCAAGAGAGTCGACGTTCGGGTATAGCGACATGAGAATGGTAGTAGTATTGGCATCTGGTCCCAAAGACTTGATGTTGGCCGCGATGATCGCATCTGAGTCAACCGGCGTGGCTGTGAACAAAGTACCCTCATCGCTATTTGTGCCCGCAAGCAGAGGTGTCTTGGTGAATTTGCCCTCTGCGAGAAGATTTGACGAGTAGTCTGGAATGAAGTCTCCATCGACGATTGGGTAAAAGCTTGTTGAGGTGAGATTGGTGATAGCATAATTAAGAGTCTCGAATGGAACCGATCGCAGGCACGCAAGTTTGTCCGCCGCTGTATCACACCCAACAAAGCGAGTAATGTTATTGTATCGTACAGTCGGCGCGGTTAAGTTCTTCGGTTGTGTTCCTTCGGCACCACTTTCTGCGATGATTCCACGGAACAGACCGTCATCTCTTCCACCATAGGCGGTTGTCTGGTACCATACATTGCCTCCCCCAGCGCTTTCGCCCCAGATGACGACCTTTTCAGGATCTCCGCCAAACGCCGCGATGTTTTCTTTGATGAAGTTCAATGCAAGCCGCTGATCTTTCAAGCCGAGATTTGCAACACCAGCATCAAGTACATCCTGACTGGCAAGGAATCCCCACGCGGAGAGTCTGTCTACGATTGCTGGTTAGGACCAGGTGTTAAACGAAAGCTACAATATAGACTTACAGTCAAAAGAAACCGCAATGATTGGTTTGCTTATTTTGACAGACTCATTTACAATGAAACTCAGATTGTAGACGCCATTGGCGCTGTAGTCCATTGTCCAGCCGCCTCCATGAATGAAGACACCGACGGGAAGCTTCGCATCTTTGGTATATCCAGAAGGCCTCACAACGTTGATAGTCAGGCAATCTTCGGAAAGTGTGAACGGCCACGCAGCACTGTTCTACGGGATTCTCAGCTCAGAAGTATAAAAGGCAACTTCTGTCAAGATCACTTACGCCATATCCCACACAAGAGTTTGCATACTCGGTTGCTGTCTTTGTGCGAAAAGTTGTGTTCAGGCTTTGTGGATTCTGGAGACGGAGTTCTCCAACGGGAGGCTGGGCATAGGGAATGCCAAGGAAGAGGTCTTGGTCATATGAAGCAACATGCTTGCCTATGTATGTACCATTTTTGACAGTCGCGATTGGTTGCCCACCACAGGACGACGACTTGACGCCTTGCAGCAGAGGCAATAGGGCAGCGGCAATCTCCAAGATGGACGACATGGCAACCAATGAGCTCGGCTTGCTACATTCCTGTCAATGAAGCAGAAGAGGCGAGCCAAGCCCCTCTTTAAATGCGTATTGGTCCATTTCGTCGCAAGATGTTTTACTCAAAGCTAGAAAGCAAGATTAATTCCCCAACTCTCCCGCACGAAGGAGTGGACCAGAATTAGACAGATGCATACTACCCGTAGTGACTTAACCACGCGCTCATGCTTCCCCGACCCAACACCACGCATTGCCTTTTTGACCCGACCGTTTGGATATCAAGGCGGACCAGCCTCCAAATAGTGGCAATTGCTAACCCGCTTCGTGACATCGGTTGGAGATGTGGAGTCTTTTGGGGTTCGTGCGGGGTATTGAAATCCCCGGATTCGTTGAGGCTCCACCGTTCGCAAATCGCCGCGGCGAAACCCCTGCAACCACCTTCCCGCAAAATAGTCTTGAAGCTCTCCCCTCACTTCTGTTCATTCTACCTGAGGAGGCATGAAGAGGCTCATATTTCCTTATATAGCAGGTTTCAGCTGAAAGTAGAACATCTTTCTATCGTCGAATTAGGATTATAGAATCTAACTAGATCTGCCTCGCTTGACGGCTTGGCGAACTCGTAACGAATAGGAAAGAGATATTTTTTCCTAGGTTACGCATGATTTGGACTTGAGCCGGAACTTTTGAAATGAAAAGCAATCCACACTCGATCTCAATAGGCAGGGAAACAACAAGACTCCGTGACAAGTTCGTAACTATCAAACATCTCAAGAGTCTTTCCATCATAATTTCATGACCAGAAGATTTTGTTGTGATGAGGCATTGACTGTTACACAAGGAAGACGCGAAACTTTGACCAATGACAATGAACTGAAAAATGCCTTGAAGGGTTTGGATACCTGATGTTGAAGGAGGTAGATTACATGCACGTTAACTCTATAACAATCTTTATACTAGACTGAGATCATATCATACATCCATTCACTGACATAATGCACTTGAATGTAACCAATTGATGAAAAGCCGTGTTCAAGTAATCTGTAGGATTGCAGAAATGTCTCTATCCAACAAATCATCTTTATGTTACTTTCACAAACACTTGAAAGACGACGATTGAGGTACAACAATCACCCGTCAATAGTCGGTTGAAATGCTCAAGCTGCCTCCCGGGTTTCAACCTCAACGCCCTTCTGCTCAGCCTCCCTCACCACCTCTGTCAACTCTTGAGCTCCATGGCAGACATAAGTCTTGAACTTGCGTGCCGGGACCTTGTTCTGGAACATCTCTTCGATCTCAGCATAATTGCGACCTTTCATTTCGGGTAGACAGAAGTAAAGGTAGATGCACATCGGCACAGATGGTGCGAAGAAAACGAAGGAGATTTTCCCGCCCAGGTTCGCTTTGTCGGGGTTGATCATGTACGGCATAGTCTGTAGAACTAGGCAGGAGACGGCTGTGGCGCTCATGATATTGATCGAGTATGTCTTCTGACGGTGCGACGGACTGGCAGTCTCACCACCAACGGCGTACGCTACGGCACCAATTGTGGCTTGATACTATTGACGACAGCTTATTAGCATGGTGAAAAGAATTGTCAAGAATCGGAAACTTACCAAGAAGCCCCAGATGGTCATGAAGCTTACTGTAGCTTTCAACGCATCTTTATTGTCTTTCATCGTGCTGATACCGCCGATAATTAGAAGAGCAGCCGTCATAATATTCATTCCGCCAACGATGAGGGGTCGACGACCCAGCCTGTCAACAAGTGGCCAAGAGCAGATGTTTCCAAACAGTTGAACAGCATAGGCCATCTGAGCGAGTCCGAGGGCGTTGTTAACCCCAGCCAGCTTGAAATAGTAGGTCAGGTAGCCAGTGATAAAGTTGACGCCAACGAATTGCTGTGCGATATAGACCTATGCCACATTGTGTCGTTAATAAACGCTTTGTTTCAAAATTGTCCAGTAATTGTCTTACCATGCAAATAATCAGTGTACGGCGGCCGTTTGGCTGTCTGAAACAATCCAACCAAGACGACGCCTTGTTCTGACGTTCCAGTCCTTGTTCCGTCATAACAGCTGCAGTCAGCACTGCCATCGCGCCATCAACATCGAAGTTAGGCCCGTTGAAGGTACGGAATGCTTTAGCAGCTGCGTCGTGACGACCTTTGAGAATAAGCCATGACGGCGATTCAGGAAGAAATGGTAAGCCGAGAAGGAGAATTGCTGGAGGAATGATTTGAGTGATCATTGGAATCCTCCAAGACATGTCGTCGCCATGGTGGGTCTTCGAAGAAGAGTAGACGGCAAGGGAGTTCAACCATTGGCCAAGGATAATCATTGTATTCTATAGAGGAAGTAATCAGCGTCGTGCAGATAGCCAAGGACAGTTTAACTTACGACAAGAGCCAAACAGAAGCCTCGCAGCTTAACCGGAGCCAGCTCAGCGACATAGACTGGACCGAGGGAATGGCCCAGTCCAAAGCCAAAGCAGCTAATCAGTTTACCTCCAAAGAGTTGGGGCACCGTGGCAGCGAAGTATTGAGTCAATATGCCAGCAACACAAATAACGCAGGCAAAAACGATGACCTTCTTACGGCCGAAGAGGTCAGACATATAACCAGTGCAGAAGGCGGACACGAATATGCCGATTGTAGAGGCGGCATTGAGCAACTGTTGGTCGGTAGCTGCAATCACCCAAGTGGTTCCGACTTGTCTGCCGAATCTCTGCAGAAAGGAATCAACTCCGAGAAGATGGCCCACGTTACTGATCTCATAGCCAAAGTTGACTGGAAGCATGTAAATCAACAAGCCTATGTGTATAATCTCATTAGCACGTGCACTGCTTGTGGATCAACAGATGCTAGATTAGACAATGCTTACAGAAACCGAGCACCCGCCTGTTATCCCAAAAGTCTTGCCATGATATCTTCGAGTCTTCACGTGGTGGTACTCGAGATACACCCTGCTCAACGGCATTTTGATCCTGGACAGTCGTTGTAGCCATGGCTCGTTCCCTTGTCGGCGAAAGACAAAACTGATGTGATCGCTGGAGTCTATCTGCGATTGATGTTGCTAGGTCTTTCACAACTTTGCTGTGAGAGACTCTGGCAACGCTGGCAAAGCTGGCAAAGCTGGCAAAGCTGGGAATGTTTGAGGTTTTATCTCCACCACCAGCTAGTGTCTCTAGGCGCTATGATAGCCTCGGCAAGGACCTAGTGTTTAGTACCAATCATCGAAGATTTCACTGCACGCCGAACGAAGACAAGGAAGGTGTTTGTCTTCCTTTCAAGCAACAGGCATTTTCACTGTTTAGGTTCTAGCTCCGGGGTTACTCCAACATTCAAGCTTGGAGGTGGGAAACGCCGTGGAATGAGGAGGCCGGAGAAACCACAAGGCGGAGCCGCCCCTGTCTCGGGGTGGGCATTGTAGACCCTTTGCGGGGCCCCAGGTTCCCGACGGACAAGGAACGGCAAGGAACCCAGCTCACTACCCAAATTCAGCATTTATAAGCGCCTCACCGACGATTGATTGTTGCGATATACGCGTCTTTGGGGGAACTCTATTCCTCGTTAACAAACACCAGTTTCAATCTGAGATGCACATCGCCGGATTGGCTATACGCAAGATTGAAGCGCCATGTTAAATAGATGCAGATTTCTTAGTAGCGCTAAGTCCTCACAAGCCCTACAAGTACTGTACCGCTAGGACGTGTTACCTGCTAAAACATGAGGGTCTGAGCCACATGCTCAGGTAGGCAGTCTCTAGCACTTGACCCTTGGGGGCGTGGAGACAGAGTCCCACTCCAGAAACACGAAGCAATGTCGGTGGCATCTCCGCCCGCTCCAGCTCTTAGTCCTTGCAATTGTACGTGAACAGTTTGCTATTTGCTGTCCTTATTGCAGTGCGCCCCTACTTCTTGCGGATTCAAGTCTTGAACTCTCTCTAAGTTGTTTCATCTCACATCTATTGACGCGAAGTCGCAACGCAATGACTCTGCTGGAGGGCGTGCACGCAAGCGATAGCACAAACCGATGCACGCTCGCTGCAAGAGGCCGTGTCGCGAAGTCTAAACTGATTTCTTGTTCCTGGCGACATCAATCAATTAATCCTCCAATCCTCACCGACGCGCTCATTTCTATGAGCCCATTTTAAGTCGATCGCGGCCGGCTCTTTTTTGAGGCTCCTCATCCAGGTTCCACCATGTGCCACCGAGATTTGAGCCCAAGATTTGGGACTATTTAATTTCGAAGTTTTCCAGGCACAGACGCTTCCATATCTCATACAAGAAAATGGTTGCCTTAAAAAACAGTTATCGTCCACAAAATGTGTTATTCGATATCGCGGGCGGTTTACTCAGGTATTTGCTCCTTCAAAAACGCGCTTGCTTATAAATCGGAAAGGACCTCTTAATCCTAATCTCAATCCTGTTAGTCCGCCGATGGTGTACGAGATACCATTTCGGCAGCCGATTGTCCATCCTACCGGGGACGGGCCTGCTCGTAACTCCGAAGTCCACTGAAAATGCTCGACAGCACGATCGCAATTGCACCGCCGAGGACGGCTCAGCGCTGCTTCATCACAGGCAGACTCCAGCTTAAGCGATACCATCGCTGAAGCTAGTGATCCCGCGTGATCCTTCTCCCCGCTTCCTACGAGTATGCCAGGCACACGATAATTACGTAGTAAACTGTCTCGACCTGAGTAGTTTAAATAGACGACCATCGGGCACAGGAAATACGAAGAGTTAAAGCGATTCGTATCACACCAAGTCCAAAGACGGGGTACACTCTACACGACGGCACACGATTCGCAAGAGCCATGTCTCGATTGAACAAAGTTGCAGTGGTAGGGGTAGGGATCAAGCAGATTTTCGCAAACTATGAAATGACTGACGCCGACTAATACGGCTCGCAGGGTTCTGGCACGGTTGGGTCTGCAATAGTCAAGGAGCTTGTGGGAGATGGTTTCGAAGTCACAGTGTTGACAAGGGGGCGCCCTTCAACCGACTCTCCATCTGGCGTTACAACTAAAAAAGTCGATTATGAATCCATTGAATCGCTCAAGGAGGCGTTGACTGGCAATGATGCTGTCATTTGCACACTCACTAGCTTCGCGGGAGGTATTCAGCCAGCCCTGATCGACGCTGCCTCTGCTGTCGGAGTCAAGCGATTCATGCCTTCTGAGTTTGGTACCAGTATATACGGCCACGACGAGAAAAGCTTTCTAAAAAAGGCTATGACTGGTAAGGCCAAGATAATCAGTTACCTCCAAGGGAAAGCAGAAGAGAACCAGAACTTTACCTGGACGGCTCTCTCGAACGGATTCTTCTTTGACTCTGTAAGATATACTCTTTAATAGAGGCCGTTGATCGTCGAGTATTAATCTGAATTACTCTAGAACCTTCGGAACGGTTTCTTGGATTTTGACGCTAAGACAAAGAGTGCCGTGATCTATGACTCTGGAAACGAGCCTTTCCAGACCACAAATGTCTCATTTGCTGCAAAAGCTGTTGCCTCAATCTTGAAACATCCACGAGAGACGGTAAATCAGTATCTCTCGATATCCTCATTTCAACCGACTCGAAACGAAGTAGTAAAAATCCTTGAGGAGGAGACAGGCACAAAGTGGAACATCACCCAGGAAAGTACTCCTGACATGCAGAGAAAGGGCGAGGAGTCGATAGGCCAGGGGGGCTATGCCGGATTTGCTGCATTGCTGAAAGTGTACGCCTATGGAGACAGTCAAGGCCATACCTTGAAGCCAGGAGAGAGCGCAAATGAACTACTTGAATTGCCCAAAGAGGAGGATTTGAGAGAAACGCTGAGCAAATGGCTTGCAGAAAATTGAGATCCCACCTCAAACAATTTGATCGTAGCGTCTTGAAGCCTCTCACTGAAGTCGTACGGCTAGATTCGGCAGCATTTAGGCGGGAAAATAACCATATATCTATCTAGTCTTGCGGTCTAAAATGATCGCATATTGCTTTCTCAAGCCTCATAACCCAGCTTAGCTCATATTCATCCTCGCTTTTGATAGATTAAAATGATTTGGGACCACAAATAACTCGAGCGAACCTTCGAAGTAGTTATTATTAGCTACCTGCATCTTCTACAATGTCTTCACTATCTGTGTGAACGAATCCTTGATTGTCGTATACACCGGAGTGAACTTTAGTCCCAGTGTGTTTTTAGCCTTGCTGGCATCCAGTTTATAGGTATCCTCCACTTCACCGCTTCCAGGATTTCCTTCTGGTACCTTTGCACCAAGTTCCGGAAATTCCTTCCTGATAGTGTCGGCGGCGATCTGGTACGAGAACTTGGATCCGGTTAGGAACCTTTGCCCTGCAGCTTCAGGTGTCTCGTGGGCAGTGATGATAGCCTTGGCCAGGTCTCTAACGTCGATGAAACCAGCGAAGTCTGTCGGTGGTACAGACTCAGCACCGACAAGGTTCCAAAGCAGCTTCAAGGACTCATTCAGGTGATCAACGCTGTCGATTTGGCTCACATATGGGCCAAATACCCATGGGGGAGTAATTGTTGTCAGTGCAAATTTGATAGAGTCCTTGTGTCTCTCCATCCAATCCCACATGGCCCGCTCAGCAATTGCTTTAGACGCACAGTAGGCCGTGACAGGATCAGCTTTGGTAGCCTCCTCCCAGGTCATGGGGTTCCAGTCTTTCTCCGAGTAGACGTATCCCGGGCGCATGCCCTTTGACGTATCAACCACTGATGCGAAAGACGAAATGTCCACAATTCGCTCGACAGACGGGCCGTACTTCTTGATTGCCTCAAGAATTGCAAGAGACCCGGCCCTCGCAGGTTCGAGAAGGTCCGTGGCGATGTCATTTGGGTGAAAATTGAATGGCGAGGCAAGATGGACCACGCCCGTGATGTCCTCAAAACTGGTGTCGTACGACTCAGTCTTCGTGATGTCTGGTACAACATCGTATATAAGCTTGTCTCCGGCCTCTGGGAAGCTGGCAAGAAGCCTGTCACCCGACGACTTGGATCGAACAGTTCCCCGGATCTTGTATCCCTTTTCCAAAGCTAGCTTTATGACATGGCCAGCTACATAGCTGTTCGCTCCGGTGACTAGAAGATATCCGGCTGCCATTGTGGGTCTCATGTATTGTGCTTTCCCTTTTCTTGCTGTGGTAGTAAGGAGATAAGTGGTGAAGCTGAAGCCATGGCGACGGGAGACCGGGAATGATTTATATCTGCTTCAGACGCCAAGAAGGTTTGGCTAATGATACTTCGAAAGCAAGGATCGGATGCATACGGAGAGCCTTGTCGTCTCCAGACGAGATGCATTGAGCACGACTGACATCATTCTCTGTCGTGCGCTGTGTGACGGAACAAACTGTGGCCGGCTTGCTCAGGTAATAGGCTATTGAGGCTGCACCTTTGGCTCGTTGCTGAGTAATGACCTACCTACACGACCCCTGCAGACGCCTAACGCCGTATCCTGACTGGCTAGCGTGGCCAATGTCCGTTGGAGATAAATGCTGCACGGTCGTCGGCGTAGGGGTTATGATTGATTAGTTTGCACTGCCAAGATGCTCCCTCAGCCCTATCACACTGGGCCAAACTCAAAACCGTGCTGCGAGATAGTTTTTTAGCGATGAGCAAACCTGAGTCCCCCCGATACGAGAAGCGATTTGGCTGATTCATTTTCCGATCAACGGCGTGAAAACTTATTAAAATACGTTACTCAGTGTATTCCTATATAGAAAAAGCGGATGCCAGGAACATCAGGTTGAAAGCGGCAGAGAAAGGGGGTGGTCATATGCTATAAGGATAGGATGTACAGATTATTGTTCTAGACAGGAACTAGAGGAGGTGTCGCCAGTTGAAGCCTCCTGAGACAATCGAGCATCTCGTCTTTCTTGGCTGTTTTGTTAAAGAAGGGATCGTTCTCTGCCTTTCGTCGGTAATATGGTGTCGAGGCGAACTCCAAATGAGGATGGGTAATCTCTCGCTAGCCGGGTCACCGAGGTCTCTATTTACTCATAACTGGTCTCTAGTATACATGAACCTCTCAGAGTGACTCGCTACGTGTAGACCAATTTACTATATTTTCCGAGATTCTACAGGATTGATAGGCGATGTGATGTCTATAGACCAGTTGATTGCTTTTCTCTTATCACAAATGCACAACCTTGCAAAAGTATACCAGTTGATTATGTTTTCCTCGATCTGCCGAGAATTATTGTTACCTTGGATGTTGTATAGTGATCCATAGCGTAGGAATATTCCCAAGCTACTCAGGCTTGATGGAGCCTCGGATGTTACTCTTAAGCTCCCTAGGTATTGAGACTTGATGGTACCTTGGCATTTCACTAGAATGATTGAAACGTCGTTGCCACATTGATATCATCACGAAACACAACCTTGCGCGACCTCCAGAAAAAACCAAGTGCTTTCTTCATTCGCCTGACGTACTTGCCTTCCCGACATTTATCCTTCCACGAATTCACTCTTAAATTAAACGAAGGTCACAGTTCGATTTCCGCATCAACAACGTTACAATTATCTAGATCAGCGCAAGGAACACATACAGAACCTCATCGTATCGTCAATTGCGCCGCAAGCTAGGCTACTAATAAAGTAGCTTTCTCATATTACAGGTGCGTCAAGACCAAAATCGCCCCAATATCCTGTCACCAACAAGTAACAGGCACGATGAGCTCCAAAGCTTCAAAGTGTAGAGCTGAAATCATTTCGGAAATCGACGGCAAGAGCTTAGGCACGCAGGCATCCAAAACAGATGGGAAAAGCGCCAGGATTAAGGAACACGAATCTCACATCAAGCGATATTTTGGGATCCAGATCATGCGCGACAAGCCGATCTTTGTATATCATCCTGACAGTTTTTGGGATACGTTCAAGGGTCAACGCAATTCGAAGAATAAACCCATTGATATCGAGAGTGTCAAGAAGCATATCACAACATTCTATAGAGATTTAGAGTTTAATCTCGTCGACGAGCTGGGACACATTGGTGCGTCGTATGCTGTGGACAGCATGAAAGGCCAGGAAATGGTCGACTTGATGGAGAAGATGATGCCAACTTTCGATAAGAGTACGATGAGTTCCTACGAACGAGAGAAAGCTGAGAACTGCATGCACAACCATGAACTTCTGAAGCAAGCTATGGTGGAAGCTACAACAGCGTTAGAGGCGAAACGATCTCAAGGCATAGCTAAAAAGGCAGAGAAGAGCAAGCTTAGCACCCCTGCACAAAGAAGCATACGTACCACCTCAAATATGGAAGATGAGCTAGCCATGAAAGGTTCAAAATAAGGATCTCAACGATGGGATCGTCTCCTTTTCTAGTCGCCTAGCTACAAATGAATAATACGCTACGTACAAGCTTGATAATGGCTTTTATGACTACCGATAAGATATCAAGGGTCAAGAAAAGGGCAGAATAGAAGTAGTTGATTAGATGAGAGGCGAAACGAATCTTTGGAGGCGCGAGATCGGGTCTACAGCAAGTGTATTCTAAGTGAGTAGAAGAGTGAATAAAGTGGAAGAAGGTGCACATGTTCTAAATCTGGGAGGTACGCTTTCAGCCCACTAGCAATAGTACAGCATCCCATCTATCAAAATGTACTGGATGTCTATTCTGTGTGATCTTGTTCTTTCGGCATCGACTCGACCTTTTCTTCCTCATTCCTGTCTGCTTTTGCCAGCCTCCGCTCCTCTGCAATCACATTGATGTTCTTCCTTTCCATTGCCGCTGCACAGAACACAGCAACACCCGCTGTGGCGACGCCAAAAATGAGGGTCGTGATTGTTGCCTTTGTATAGCTTTGTTTGATTGCCAAGACGACCGATGGGTCTGATGTCAATGATCTGACATTGGTAGCACCTGCAGCAACAACGTCTTTACCTGAGACGGCCGAAGTGTGGCGCGGCACCTCATGAAGAAGGGTGTTTACGAAGACACTTTGGCCCGCGAGAGTGGATATTGCGCTGTTTACAGGTGAGCTTGTGTAACATTAGGAGAGGTCTGTGTCTAGTAAACGTACGGTCCAAGTTGACTCGCTAATGATAGGATCGCTACGACTTGTGTTAGTCGTCATCAAAGAACTCAAAATGCTCAAGTAAATGTACCATTTCCTTCTGGAACTCGATCCTCACTGTACAGCTTGGTTAGCGTCTTGAACGAGATTTAGTGTTATCGGGACATACGGTAGGAAGGCTTGAATGGCGGTAAAAGGCAGCTGCATGCCAGTTCCCAAGCCGATGCCCGCCACAACTAAGTAAGCGGCCCATTCCACGGTAGGGGTGTGCACGTCCAAGCGGAGAAGTAGACCAGTCCCCAGCGTATAGATAACTGCACCCGCAACGGTCCAAGACCACTATGCAGTGTCGTTAGCATGAGCCTCGACAAGCATACGCGAGGGTTTCAACGGCTTTTGAGTAGGTAATGGGGACTCGATCTCACATAGTCACCTGTCTTTGACACAACCGCGCCGGTTAGTCCCACGAATATGATTTGTGGAAGCATGATTGGAATCTGTGCTCCAGTCAGATAGCCACCCGCAAGTTTGATTCCATGTCCTCACATATTGAACACCACTTCTCACAGCAGACACGCCCTGTACTGCCTGGAAGTAAAACGGGATAAAGTAGGTGCAGACGTAGTTGGTCATGTGCTGAAAGAAAAGAAAAGATGAAGATGTGAGGACAGTTCGGGAGAATAAGGTACGTGGTGGGATCATTGCCTTGTCCTGTAACTTTGTCTGCCATAAGCAAAAAAGGGCGAATACAACAGCGACACAAACAAATAGCCCTATTATAGTACCTGAACTCCAGGCGTAGGTCACACCGCCCCATTGTAGCGCAAGCACTAGGTCCATTCGTTTTAGTGTTTTGCATATGCCGGTGGATAGGTAAACTTACAGAGAGCGGTTACCCAGCCCAGGATCAAGACGGCACCAACGGGGTCCATTTCACTCCAAACTAATCTAACAGAGATGCCCTCGTCCGAAACTCGGCTCCTCGTAGGCTGGAAAAAGAAGAGAATGAGGCAGAAGGCGACTCCACCGACGGGCAGATTGATCCAAAAACACCATCGCCAGCCCTATAGTGTTCACAATACATTAGTTTACGATGAGCGGGAATTGGTAGATATGACACATGCTGACTTACTATACCATCTGTGAATGCGCCCCCAAGTGGTGGACCGAAGCAGACTGCAAGCCCAAAAACACTGACCACGAAACCTTGAGCCGCAGCCCGCTTCTCAAGCTCGACGCCGAGAAAGATTAGTTGCAAGGCGCCTTGCATCAGCCCGGCTGCGCCCAGACCCGAAAGACAGCGTCCGAAGATAAAAGCGGATGAATTAGGCGCCAACGCATCTATAAGTGAGCCAATCTCAAAGATGATGATGCTCACGAGATAGACATGTTTGTTATTAACATATTTGTAAAACTTCCCAAAGAGGGTCGGGAATGCTGTCATGGGTAACAAGTAGCCAGAAGCGTACCACCCGGCATCGGGAAGCGAATTGAACTCGGTCGTGATTTTTGGTATCGCGACGGCGAGACTATGACACGAGTGGATTCAGTATCGGTATCTCCTAGCTCAATTCGTACACGAAAGGTAGTACAAGTCTGCAGATAAGAAGAACCTCTTACATTGTCTGGTCGATTGCGATAATCATCGAACCCATCCATAGCCCAAATAGCATCAGCCATAGCTTCCATCCATGCATATATTCGTTGTCCGTCTTTTCTGGCATTTGCTCGTCGCCGGAGCTGGGCGAGACACTTGAGGCAGCTTGAGTCGAGAATGGCACGACATGGCTTTTCTGAGGCTGTTCTTCAGCTGGCGTTCTTGTCTCCATTTTCAATACCGCCTTGTTGAATGTCTGTCCGTCCAAGTGTTGATAATACCGGTGAAGCAAATAATCCAAATAATAGAAACGTACGTAGAACCGCAACAGGGCATTCTTTATGTTCAATGCTCGTCCATTATAAGTAAACAGCCATTAGGGCCAGCCGATATTGCCTCCCAGTCTGAATGGTAATTATCATTTCGGTAGTTGGTGGTATTTGGGTTGAGATCGACCCAGTGGGAATATGCAAGTGCATCGCTCGATTTGGCAGTCGCTTGCCCAAAACGGTAATTTTATCTTCGCTGCAAGGATTTGTTGCTAAGTCATAAGTAGTTTAGCGACTCTCCACAAAACTAGGCTACCTTCGTACTAATATTGGCAGGATCTCAGCATATTAATCAATCCTATTGAGTACAGAGATCAGCCATAAGCCGTGTATATAGAGTGGGTACTCTGTATTTCAGATGTGATGTGCTTTTTCCTGACTAAGGTAAGATTCTCGGTCTCTTCACCCAGCCATTAACGACACCTAGCTCGATATCATATGTAGTTACGACTCCTATCCAAACTTGCCACGCATGTTGACAACCGCCAAGGAACGAGTACCACTAGAAGATAATCCCGGATCATGATTCGATTGTCTCGCTCCACAAAGTGCGGTGGAAACGCGAGGATTCGCTTCCCTTGATCGTTGCTGCCTTGGTTCGCAATCGTTGTTACTACGAATCACAATAGCATAAGTCTTACCTCTAAACTATAACAACTCTGTGGCTTCACGCATCGGTTACTCTTCACACGAGAAGTCGAAAGCTTATCAGTGGGTCAGCGCTTCAACCTGATGGCAGAATTCATGGACCCAAAAACGAGCATATCCTCGCGACGGCCAAGCTCGAAAGCCAAGGAACGGAAGCCTCGCCGGAAGCTACCCCAGGACGTTCGTGTCTCACGGCAAAGACATGGCAGCACAACCTTTGTCGTCAGGTCGCCGACGCCGGTTGGCGTTCATGCTGATGTGACTGCGTCCCAGCCATCCGGCTCTAAACTTAGATTTGTCCACAATGGCGTTGTTGATCCGGTTGTCTGGACACCAAGGGCAAAACAGCAGGATGTCGTATCTGCTACAAATGGGCACGAGACTTCTGGCGAGGCGGACGAGCATAAAGAACCCAAGGTGCTCTTCTTCAGAACGGAAGACTCGACATGGTGTTTCCAGCCAAGCTCCGCGGATCTGGCTTGTGGACAGCTCGGCATATGGAATCGTATCTGTCAACAAATGCGCACGTTGCCACTCTGGTCCACTTATCGAGTCCCCAAGCATCTCTCTGAGGCCACACCGGGCCACCT
The DNA here is from genome assembly GCF_000392275.1 of Phaeoacremonium minimum UCRPA7. Classification (NCBI taxonomy): domain Eukaryota; kingdom Fungi; phylum Ascomycota; class Sordariomycetes; order Togniniales; family Togniniaceae; genus Phaeoacremonium; species Phaeoacremonium minimum. The sequence continues at coordinate 320,881 of NW_006921234.1, read as the reverse complement.
AAAGACGGGCTTAGATCTAGCGCCAGAGCTCTTCTACCCCCTTGACAAGATTAAACTTCTGTCATGGAACCCCATGAGAGAGATGGAGCGCTACCTATGGATTCCTAAATCGTCCTCTATATTAACCACTGCTCTTATGATGGGGTGCCTCTTTGAAGATGTACGGCTGGGCAGAACAAATTCGCCAGCGTTCTCCGCCCTTAACACTGCGGCATGTCAGTCTCTCAACGCGATGTTAGCCGCCAAGGACCGGACACTGCTACTTGGCGACCAGGCAGCGATGATTATCTGCAAAATGGCACTGGCTGCAGTAAGTGAGGAGAAAGGTTTCTCTGCATTACATGCGCTAATTGCCTCATCCAGACCTTGCGTGGAAATCATGACGATTGGAAAACACATGTTCTAGGACTGCAGGCGTTAATGAATAACTGGTGCAAATGGCGTGATCTGCACGACATTATGGGCTGTAACGCGATATACCTGTAAGTTCACGGACGCCAATGACCCTTTTTACCAAGATTGGAGCTCACTCGTATACCGCAACAGTGCCGACGTTGAAGGGGCCTTAGCCGCAGGGCAATCTCCAATTCTGTCGTTTCAGAGAAGATACCCTGTGATAGAACTACATTTGGCGCATGGAAAGCTTGATAGTTTTCATCAGCGACTAGAAATGCTAGCGATAGCAGCAGACCTACTCTCTACCACTAGAGACACGTTGCTATCCACCGGCATATTCATTCACGGGGTATTGCACGCCAGAACTATTAATGCGACGTATCACCCACACCATCTGGCGGAAGCATTCTGGGGTCTCAATTACGAGCTCCTTCTACAGCCATCAAGGCTGTTCCCAGAATCTACAGTGCAGGTTCCGGGAACAACCCAATCCTTAAAAGTGAAGCCCAGATCTGACACGCCAAACACACTTCAGGAAATGTCGGCGTCACTCGATGCCACTGTACGCCTCTCCGCACTACTCTTTCTGCGCGAACCAATGGCAGAGGTGGTATTCAGTAGAAGAGGCTATCCTCAAATCCTCTCCCTTCTCGCCACACACCTAGCTACACTCTTGGCCCTAATAGGCGATTTGCAGGTATCAGACGAGGATCTGAAACCCACCAGTCCAGTGTCAGCTGAAGAAACCACAGAGAGTGCACCAAACAAAGATGAGCGCCACACCACAAAAATATCGAAAATGCAAGCACTAAGGCCTTTCCTAGTATGGTCCTGTGTGCTCGGCCACTTGTTTTCCGTACGCATGGGAACCAATGATCAATATAGTCATGTTTTTCAGGACATGATAGTTGAGCTTTGCGGCGAAGATCTTTCAAAACTCAACGGTCAAGATCTTGTGTTGTTTCAACTCATTGATAACAAGTATATATTTGAGGGGAAATGGGATCCGGTCAAAACCCTACGGCATATCGTGGCTTAGTGGTCTAGATCACATTTTATGAGGTAGCTGAATTGAATTGTAGGCAGCTACGATAAGAGGGACTGATAGCTTCAGCAGCAACTCGTTACATGGGTATTTTGCTGAGAAGTTAAAAACAAAAGCAAAGAACACCCGACAGATTACTCTTGTACCAGTTGCATATACATTTCTAGCTCGGCTGATAGATGTGTCGAGGAAATCTACTATCTAGGTTAGTTAGGACTAACATCTTGACTAGATTACACTGACACAATTTGTCAGCACTAGTTCCGCGGAACATACGCCAAGCTCCGCTACATGTGGCAATCTACTCTACAATGGTATGCTCTTGCTCCTTTGCCTATCAATAAACTGACATTTTGAGCAATGAATATTAACAACATCAACAAGATAATTCACGCGCACCGACACCGATGGTCCAGAACAGACTCCCAAGAAAGGTTCGTCTACACAATCAATGGCTTACCTATGTTGAGTGCTTGCGAACTCATCGGCTGACAGGGGCGCGTGGATAGGCGTGTGATGTTTGCTACCGGAAGAGGATCCGATGTGACGCGCAGAAGCCCCGCTGTTCCCATTGCGTACTGTACGGCTCAGCATGCACTTTCCAAGCTCCGAGCCGTAAAGCAAGAGCACCTGCCAAGAGGCAAGAGTCCAAGCATGAGGGTCGTGATGCCTTGCAAGCTCGGTTGGAGCGTCTGGAGTCAAGCCTAGAGCGAACTGAGCAGAGGATTGACAAGTTTGAAAGCCGTGGGCCACAGGGAAGGGCAGTGTCCAGCACTCCGGATTTATTGGCCTTGTCAACTTTTCCGGGACTGTACTTCGCGGGCTTTTCCCAACCAACACTTGATGCCGCGGCTTTGGAACTGCCGCCGCGGCTGGAAGTGACATTCGCAGTGGAGAAGTATCTGAAGACGATGAACTCTGTTCTTCCGATCTTCAATCCTGAGAAATTACGGCACCGTGTCCAGAATTGGTTCGAGAATCGAATAGACCATCGAGATTGCGCCACCTGGGCTGCAATTAACGTAGTATTGGCGTTAGCCCATCGCCACACATCTACCGACAAGACGAAGCCGGACAGAAACGTGACCCATTTCTTAAAGAATGCTCAGTCAGTACTTCACGAGGTCATAATGGGCAAACCAGATATTCTAAATGTTCAACTACTCGTTGGAATGGTGATGCTATTTCAAGCTACGTTGGACCTAAAGCCCGCGGCGATGCTGATTGCGCTTACCCTGCGTCTTGCGCATGAATTGGGTCTACATACACAAGGTTGCGATGGCGAGTATACTAATCCGGCTGAGAAATTGGAGCGAGATCGCGTCTTTTGGATAGCATATATCCTTGACTGTGATATCAGTATGCGCACAAAGCAACCTCCCGTTCAGCGCCATATCGACATTGACATTGATTGGCCTTTGGCCATGCCCGAGGATGAGGCTGGACTCATTACTGGAATTGATGGCAGTGCCGGATTCAACTTTTTCCTTTCTCGTGTGGAACTTGCTCGAATCCAGGCTGAGGTGTACGAGATTATGTTTTCCACGCGCGCCAAATCTCTGAATAATTACGAAAGACTAGAAAGTATGGCGCGACTGCGTTATACGCTCGACAACTGGATGTCTGGGATGCCTCCACAATTCCTTCCCAATGCTATATTGCAAATCGCAGAGCCTCATGTATGCAGAGCCTTTGCTGTACTCTATGCGAGCCATCTCGCTTGCCGGACCTGGGTCTGCAAAGCCCATATCATGGAGTCCGCGTGGCTACAACACCTACAGGTTTTTGGTCGAGTATCTACTCAAAGTGGGACTGTGGTGCCAGTACCTCCGTTACCACAAGGCTGGGATGTCCTTGTATCCGAGGCGCGCGAGTACATGAGGCTATTCATGAGCATAGAATGGAAAGACCCCGCGTTTATATGGTAAGAGAACGGAAGTTTCGATTCCGTCGGCTTTTACACGTTGTGACGAAAACTAACGATAATGAAACATACAGGATGACTGCCTGCACCTACATTTCAGGTTCAATCTGCTTGATGGCCAACACCATGTTCGACCCAAGGCATGAGAATGTAGAAGACGACAGATATTTGGCAGAATTTTGTTTCTCCTTCCTGGAAGGCATAATAGACCAAGTCCCTTTCGAACCACTTCAGCGAACAAGAAACGCGTGCGAGGAACTGTTGCGTTATACCCATGCGGCCTCCTTACAGTCTGCTGTCCAAGACGCAAGCTGCTTCCGAAGCATGTGAAGATCTCGAGAGTCAAGAGGGTTCGTAGACTGGCAGTCGGTATCATTCTCGATTTATTGGCGCAAAGGAATAAGGCTTGAATCATCTTTCAAAATATCAAATTCATTGTGGTTCATGCCATTTTCAGTCACCACAAAGTCTGGAACTGCAAATAAATTAATGGGTAGCTTGTCGCTCAAACCTTACGCTATCTCTTGTCTCATTTCCACCAGGAAAAAATACAAGGGGGTTCCGCGGAAGATTATCGCGACACTTGAGGCTCAAACAACCATGACTGCCATTCATACTCCGAGGAACGGCTTATGAATCAATTAAAACTTTCGAACAAATCATGCATATCTTGCAGCACGAATCGGCCTCAAGCTATCCCCTTCGTACTAGTATATAGAGCTCTCAACCCTCGACTTATGGCGAAACCAGAACTTGTTTCCTCTGGACTCGTCTTTCCCCTTTATTCCTTTTAGTCACCAAATTACATACCTTGACTTTCTATCGCTATGGCCTCGGTTCCTTTGCCCAAAGTAGTTTCTTTCACCAAAACCTCGCACAGCGAGCCTTACCCGTTCATTTCGCCCACGAGACCCGAGCTTTCTGCGGCTGGAAAGAATGTTGTTATCACCGGCGGGGGCACAGGCATCGGAAAGGCTATTGCCATCGCTTTCTCTGAAGCCGGTGCCCGCTCCGTGGCCGTTGTTGGCCGCAGACTAGACCGTCTCAGAGCTACGGGAGATGCAATCGGTGCTGCTGGCCATTCGACTCAGGTTCTCTTCGAAACTGGAGATGTCACAGACCGTGGGTCCATTGAGTCAGCATTGACGAATATTGTCAACAAGGTCGGCAAGATTGACATTTTCGTCTCTAACGCGGGAGTGCTTCCGGAAGAGGGTCCGGTCTCTACTTACGACCAAGGCCAGTTTCAATCAAGCCTTGCAACAAATGTTCTCGGCCCATTGAATTCCCTCCAGGCATTCCTTCCATTGGCATCCCCTGGCGCCAAAGTTTTCAATGTTGGGAGTAGTATCGGCCATTGGCAACCTCAGCCAGAGGTCCCAGGAATGGTGGCTTACGCAGCTGCAAAACTTGCAGCTGTGAAAGTCTTTGACTACTTCGCCTTTGAGAATCCAGGCATTCATGTTGCAACCATTCATCCGGGCATTATCGCCACAGAGATAAACCCAAAAATTACTGTCGCGCCTGATACAGGTATTGTCTTCGACCCTCATGCCTAGAGCCCACGAAAAGTAGAAGCTAATGATATGCAGTGGAGTTGCCTGCCCACTTTCTGGTATGGCTTACGTCGGAAGAGGCGGCTTTTCTGAAGGGTAAATTCGTCTGGGCAAACTGGGATGCACAAGAACTCTTGGCTCGAGCAGAGGAGATCCGCTCTTCGATGCTCCTAAGAATATCTTTGAACGGTTTCGACATGTAAGCCCATGTTGTCTAGCAAGCATTATAGAAACCCAGATATCTTCCTGCATCCCAGCTTGTTGAGATGAAACTCGATTGATCTGCTCAATATGTGTATGGTTCTCGAGAGAGAAAGGCGCAAGAGCTCGTTGGTCATGTGCATGAATGTGAACCTAGTAAACCACAAGACAGGATGTGCCAAGACTATCTCTCGCTGTGAGACGAAGTTGATTGAATTCACGGCTTCTTTTTTAGTCATTGCCTGCATGGGTAGTGAAACAGGGCAGCAGTGCCTACTGCTGACCA